>NC_137142.1:5061120-5339399 GCF_949319135.1 Squalius cephalus | reverse complement strand
ATGTTCTCTTAATGAGTAATGGGTGTGTTTTGGGCGTAACGTGCAACCAATAAGAGTCTCATTTCCCATTCCCTTTAAAAGCTAGTTGCGCTCACGCCATGGCGGATTTGCTATTTACATGGCGGAATTTGTAAGTGTAAAAACTGAACGCTTCTATAGCGAGGAAACATATCTGCTTGTGCACGAGGTTAAAGCGCTAGCAGATCATCTACGGGACAAAGTGTACACGCATTGTGGACCTGCCTATAGGTGCACATTACTAACGCGCTCTTTAAAAAGCAAAAAAAATATTGGACCATTGACTTTAGACCAGGTTTTTGTTGGTCAATGGCGCAGTCTATTTCAGTTTCCTCAAAATAGCAACACCCCAACAATGCGCCCGAACACACCTCGTTTACAGACCAGTAGCCCATGGGCACACAGATGGGCGCAAATGCATTTGCTATTTAAACAACGTGGCGCAGGACGTGAAAATGATAACTGCGTTGGGCTGAAACTAGCAAAAAACACTAGCGCTGCATTGCGCCGGGTGTATGATAGGACCCAGTGTGTCTTATAAATGAGCCACAAGAGTGGAGTTTGGCAGAATATTCTACAGAATAGTCCACTTCTGTTGTATAAAAAAACTAGATATCTTCTCAAGTTTCTCACACAAGAAAGAGTAAATGATGATAAAGTAAGCTAGTTAAGTAAACTATTCCTTTAAGATTTTTTATACATCGTCATCTTTTTCCCTTCAAAGCAGAGAGCACACTACATACCTCACCATCTGCACGCATCACCATCTCTGCTGAAATACGTCATCCGTCTGCAAAAATTGTGATCCCATCGCCACCATCTCTCATGTTGAGACAGCCGGGCCTGGGCTGAGGGGTTTTGTGTGGAGAGGAATGCAGAATGGCACGGTTCACAGGGTGTGATAACGCAAAAAGGCACAGGATGGAGAATGCAAACACTGATTCCTGGGGAGACTTTTAAAGTGGCCCTGCCTTCCTCACAACAGCACTTCTAGAATCAGGAGAGCAACCCAGCTTTATCATGGTGTTTTGAATTTATTTGAATATGATCTTATTTTGAATGGTTTGCACTTTGCAGTCAAGATCCATTCCTGACATAAACATTAGCCAGTTATTGGATAAAAAAGAAGAAGAAGCTATTTCTTTATGCACATTTCTGATCTTATTGAGAAAAGTTAAAAGTCGGTATGTGTTTCTCCAAAGAAAGAAAAAAAAAAAAAAAAAACAGCTCATCTTCATAATCTTAAATCAAAATACCTAAGTTAACAAAAATAACCTCTGAAATTACTTTCCATTTCATCTGACTTCATCATTACTGTGTGGACGGGGTCCATAGCCATTAACTGTGTGTTGGAGCTGCTGCACGGAGCTTCATTCTGGTGTGTGCTATAAAGGTATGGTCACAATAGTGCAAATACAGCGAGAATTTTGTTGCCAAAAAACAACAACAAAAAAAACCTTCATTGTCAATAGTGTGGGGAGGCTTTCTGTTTGTCGACATGGCATATTCGTGTGAACAACTTGACCAAAAGCTACATCTGCAAGGGAACTTTTTCACCCTCACGCAAAATTCCACTTGCGCAGATAATTCAGAGGACCTTTAGTCACTACTTAAATATATATATTGTTGTGAAATAAAAAGTCAATTTCTGAGATACTGTTAGACTTTTTACTTATAATTGTTATTTTATTGAGCTTGGATGACACACAAATTATGCCTATTGATTAAATATACTATCATGACTTGTCAGAGTTTAACATTTTCAGTTAATCAAAAAATAATTAATTTTTTTAGTTCTGTTAATGTAAAAAACAATTTGATGACGCGTAAACGGCCCACAGTTTCCGCGCGCATGTTCAAGGCCAGACGAGGGGGGCCACAGCTGAAACTGGTTGAAGCGTAATGTGGTGAATGTTAAGTAATTGTATGCTTAATTACACATATTCGCATTCGCTCAGGATTCTGTTGGTGTGATAGCCTATACATTAACCGAATACCGAAATCTGGAAGTCGACTAGTCCTTACTCTGAAATTTGAGCAGTGTTGATAGTAGACTATAGTCTGTGTGCCGAGGTAAAGTTAGCTAGTAGCTGTAGCATGTCACTGATTGAGTAACTACACTATTTGTTCAGATACTTTGCTCAAAACCAGTCGGAGTTATGTAGGGCCCTATGAATTCCGTTTTATTTATTTTTCCAAATTTCGTTTTTTTTTTTTTTTAAAATTTGGAATTCCATTTTTTACCTTTTACTCGTATTTTACCACAAAAGAGTGTGTTTTTAATGTTTATGAATAAAATGTAACATTACACAAATTAAATAAAAATGACCTGCGTCTGTCTCCTGTTCTCTGCTGTTAGCGAGCAGCTGCTCTCTCCCTGGGTCTCAGTGCTTGTTTTCAACAGAAACACTCTGACAGCCTGCTCTCATTGTCTGTTGAGAATTTATTTTGAAGAACCATATTTCATTTATAAGGGTTAATATTCATGTTAAGACAGTTAATGTGATAAATAATTAGTTAAAAACATGGATTAAAGTAGGGCTGGGCGATACAACGATAACGATATGTCTCACGACATGTAATCAATATCAATAAAAAAATGCGTTCGATAAAACGTTCGATTTTTTTTTTCTTCGTCGGAAGAAACCAGAGGTTGCGAAGCAAGTTTGGCTGCATGAACTAATGGTGCCTTCACGTGCTATGGTAATTATGGTAAATACCAAAAGCCGACATGGAAAATGCACATGAACACCCCCTCATGTGGTATTTTCCACTGGGCAACTCGTAGAATATTTTGATGCACGAGTTGCCGAGATGAGATAACCTTTGACCTTTTCAAAATGGCGGAGAGCAACGCAAGAGTCGTGAATACTGTTAGCGGATAGTTTTTGTAGCCTAGATACAATGTTGTGTCATTAACGATTGTAATATAATGCGTTAATACTCAATTTTCAACTTCGCCGCAATTTCCTTGGTTCATATTTAATCATTTTATGTCATGTTTTTTTTATTTTTTTATTATTAATTATGTTTTAATCATCAGAAAGCACCACATTTACGTTTTTTTGTTTTTTTTGTAAAGATAAAAAAGATACTCTACTGACACAGACCTTGCCGGTACTACATTACAACAACAAAAGCACTTGAACACAACACACTGGTAAATACCAGTTCACAAGTGGAAAATATCATCTTTTCCATAGCACGTGAAGGCAGCATAAGGCACTCACTCTCTGGTAACCTAGCAACATAGGGAGTTACACGCTAACAGCCAATCATGTAACAGTTTGGTTGCGCCATATCGTTGTCTCTTGTTGGATTCAAGCAGCAACCTCCCTGGCTGCGTTCCAAACCGCATACTCAATGAGTAGGTACTTAATTTCAATGAGTACTTACTTAACGAGCGCTAAAAGAGTAGGTAGGCTACTTTATAGCCAAATCTCGTTGAGTATGAATGCGAACCGGACATCTGCCATGTTGACGTTATCATGTGACCTACGACGCGTTATCACACGCGCAACAACTTAAAAGATTCGAACGGACACGTTTAATTCATCTATCCGTAAATCTTGATATTGGTTAAACTTGCTCATTTTGTGGTCTTTTTGAAGAAACTGCTGCCCATTTATTTTGTGAATACATTTAGGGTTGATTTAAGTTATTTTATTTAACCCTACTAATGTGAACTACCGTTTTATCCTTAACGATGTTATTTATTTTTATTACGAAATCCCAAAATTGTCATCTCTTGAATATGTTGTTAATTTTTTATATCCAAATATTTTCATCCACAAGCAAAAGTGGCTAACTGCTTTATTTTTTCCTCTTTTTCTTGTTGAATTTAACTGTCGTTTCATCTCTCAGGCCTATAAATAACAAAAAATGTTTTTTTTAAATGTATTATAATGAATTATTTAAGAAAATATATATTAAGATATTCAACCTTGTAGGTTCTTTTTTCCTGTGTAAAAAATCTCATATTATGTATGCAAACCCATTATATATATATATATATATATATATATATATATATATATATATATATATATATATATATATATATATATATATTATGGGTTTGCATACATAATGAGATTTTTTACAGATCTCATAACATCAGTAACTCGACAGCCCTACCTAGAACGGGTTTCCTCAGCGTTTGTAATGTCTGCACAAAGGGCAGCTTGTATGAAGATTTGCCTTTGGAGGAAAACTGTTGATTTTATACTCGAAAAATTTAAGTATCATTAATATTAAAAATTAATATTACCTCAGAATGAATTGCATTTCTATCCCACCCCAAAACATACAATAATAACAACGATAAATGCTGACCAATACTTAATTATATGACTTTTTACTGAAAATTATATAATTCAATAAAACAAACAAATTGTAATGTATGTCATATGACATAGCTATGCATGTTTGAATACACTCTAGATGTGTATATAATGAACATATCTACATTTTCTTTCAAACAATTAAATAAAACATTAATTAAATAATTATATTTTATTTACTGACAACAATGAGAAATATTAATAAATTAGTAAAAGAATGAATGAAAGTCACCATCACATAATAAACAAATGCATAAGTCAACACATGAAACAAAGCTTTATTCAAACTACAATCATGTATGTAGACTACAGGCACTGAACCCCACATCCTTCTGCCGTCTCAACACAGCGGTTCCCATTCTGCGGCTTTATTCTGATGAATCAGCTGACCGCCAGAGGTGAGCCGTTCCCTCGTGCCGGAGGTTGTTGCGTGATGTGTTGTGCTTCACAATCTGAGGCAAGTGGAGTGATGGAGGGACCATCTCTAGGATTCAGCTCTGTGCTCTTCATCCTCAGTGCTCACACCAGCCCGCTGACATTTCAGATCCTACAAAATGCACAAACATAACACAAAAGCAGTAATTTTAACCACACAATGTCATTTGATTTCAGTATTATTTAGAAGACAAAAACGCTTTTTTTCCACAAATGCCGCCATCATCTTCCCTTGCAGGTCCTGCTCCACCACAAAAGATCTGCAGCAAATGCACAGAAATCAAGAATCAGAAAGGTGATGTAATAGCTCTGTTTGAAATTACAATAATTAAAATAAACTACAACTTAATATTGAAATAGTTGTTATTCATTTCTGTAGTATACTCACTCAAAGCCTTCTTCAGTCACTCTCCACCGGATAAACACACATCTGTTCATCTGACCCTGTAACATCCAGACAAGATCCACATTACCTCTGTGATTTATGAGCTCAACACTACATTTACATGTTGAGGTTGTTTTAACTTTTTATCCAACATAAATGTTCCTCAATTTATCAACAGTAATGGACAAATAAAATAGATAACTTATGTTTAACGTTAGTTACTTTATAGATTTGTTCTACATAATAGCACACATTTCACTCAGATGTCTATTTCATGTTGTGATATTTCAAGATTTTCCTGTCAGATGTAAATAGACATTTAAAATAAGCGTCTTTGATGCAAGCGTTTGTTTATGTAAATCAATACATAAAGCGTTTGTTTATGTAAATCCACTTTAGAGACGTAACTTACGTGTCTTTACTGGAGCTCCCCTAGCTAACGTTATACATAATAAAACGTGTTTTTACAGCAAAATCACAACTATACTATACTGTGTAACGTCTTTACACCTTCAACAATTCAACAGTTTACTCTACAGTAGTTCAACATGCAATTTTAACAAAAGGAACGTGTTTACTCACATTTGAAAGCACCACTGATCTCTGCGATGTTTTATAATGACGTATCCTCTCGCGTGGCCTCCTGGGATAGAAGAGTATCCATCGGATGAGCACTCAAAAATCTGGCCGGAAGAAGTAAGCCATCCGGGAACTTCTCGCCTACTCTTTTATGAATACTGATGTTTCGAACGTACTGCTTCCTTCACGTACTGTTTTCGCCTACTATATAGTAGGAAAGTAGGCATATTGGAACGCACTTAAGTCCGAATCTCGCGATAATTCGTACGTCACCCAGGTAATTCTCGCCTACTCTTTTGGATTCGTACATACTTTTTCGCTCGCCTACTCTTTTTCCCATACTAAATAGTAGGGAAGTATGCGGTTTGGAACGCAGCATCTGTCTCTCTCTTGAAACCAACACGGAAGTGAATTCAATGGCAATTCATCGACTGGCCGCTTGAGGCTGGGTGCAGAAGTGAGTCAAATCTGCATCTCCCCCATGTTAAAATACCCAACTTTACAGCAGAAAAAAACACGTTTACAGCATGGTGCAAAAAGTGGCTTTGGTCTATATAGTTTATTTTTCCCTTCATGACAACTGTGAGGGGGGTGAATTTTTTTATAACTCATCCGTTCACATTATATTAAGCCTTAAAGTTCTGCATAATTAAGGGTGTCCACTTTTGAGTGACAGGTGGATTCCCACTGCTCTGGTCATTAGTCATCATTAGCGTTTGTCTGCTGTCTGTTAGCCGTCACCTTACCTCAGCTAATTGTCTGACTGTAAAAATAAATAAATTCGGGAGTGACGCGCTACCAAGATGGCGACGGTCGGCCACGCCCACTTTAGGCTTCAAAAACGGTCTTCAGAAACCTACGGGTGACGTCACGGACACTACGTCCATATTTTTTTACAGTCTATGGTTGGATTCTTCAGTAACAGAACCGGTGTGGTGAACAAATGAGTCCGATTGAAGAGATGAGTCCGAGCTTAGGACTCATTTGTTCACCACACCGGCGTGGAGTGATAAGTGGAAAGCCTTATTTGATCGGTGTATGATGTAGATGACTGACTGCTGCGCCAATTGTGACAGGCGCCCGCGCATGTTACTGAGAGAATGAGCAGAGAGAGAGAAAGGGAGACCCTCCTCTGGCCGCGCGCGCGCACTCTCACAGTCTTCAAACTGTCTTGCTCTCCCTCCCTCCCTCGCGCTGCGCATATTAATCAAAATTGAAAATGTCTTTATTATAGGACAGGGCTCAACTTAACTCTTGCAGAGATCAACTTAGTTATTAAGTTCATGTTACTTAGAAATGTGTTTTATTGTGGCCAAAAAACTTCTTCACCTTACTTAAAACAAGTCAAGTCAAGTCAAGTCATCTTCATGTATATAGCGCTTTTAACAATGTAGATTGTTTCAAAGCAGCTTTACAGAGATAAATGTATAATTTAAGGTAACAGAGAATGTTTTGGCTTTATAGCGGTTCTTTAATAAAGTTATTTTCCAGCTAAAGTTAGTTTTGATTGATTCGCTTCCGTCGCAACGATCATTTGTTATTAAATTACGGGCCGCTAAGACGACACCATTCTCTCTACACAGACTTTAAACGCGAACCTGTGAGAAACGCTGATGGCGTTCACATGCGCATTAAGAATTGGTTCATTAAACCATTAAAACATTATGTTGGATCAGGTTAAATACTTGCATTCATGTTGAAAATTATTAAGTTCGTGTTACTTAGAAATGCGTTTTATTGTGGCCTAAAATGTAATTCACCATACTCAAAACATCGCTTTGAATTAATGTAATTCTGCCAGCAGTCTTAACTTAAAAATTCTAGTGGAAAACGTTAACATATTTTTTTTTGTTGACCCAATGTTTTATTTTTTAGAGTGTATAGGAAATGATTGGATTTCGCCCACAAAATTTTGCCTGGATGACCACTACCAATTAATAGATAAATTCAAACCTATCATAATTATTATTTTTTTAGTTAAATATCCTGTTTCACACAAAAAAAAACACCACATTGCGAAGTAAAATATTTTTCTAAAGACTTTTCTTTTTAAAGAAATTAAAAAAAAAAAATTTGTAAAGACACAATTTGTTTTTAGTGATTAGCAAGCATGTAGATAAAAAAAGTGACCTGTCAGGTCCCAAAGGCAACCGCCAAGCCATAAAATGTCTTCAAATAAGAGAGATATATTTGTATCATCCCTGTGTTCCACTTCAGAGAATAGACAGAAAAGAAAGGGGGGGGGGGGGAATTCGTTCAGGTTTCAGAATGACTCTATGCCAGAGGAGGGACCATACTGTCTTCATTCCTGACCTTCTCGTTGGCACATTTACCGTCTACCCTCATGTGCCCTTTCATAGAAATTTCATGGACATTAGAGTAGAGAAGTATAACCGTAGGGATTATTTTTCAGTGTCTGGTAGCCACCGACGCAGCAGTGCCTATTATAGCTTCACTCCTCTATTTTTAATGTAACACAACAAATGATGTCTGCCGAACTACTGCTGCTCCAGCCACAGAATGTTCTTACATTATAACACTCATTTCCAGTGTGAGATGGCTGAAAAACTATAATGCAGGACCCTCAATACCTCAGAGGAAAGAGGAATAATTCAAATGTGACAGGGCTAAATATTTCCCCTGTGCTTTGTTCTACCTTTGTTCAAAAGTTTTTTCACATATTTGACAAGGCCCAACTCTATGAGCTCACCTAGAGGATGAGGAAATGCAAAGCAATTTCAGTTTGCCCCAAATTGATGTTGTTGTTTTTTTGCATGAAATTCTAAATTCTCCAAAATGATTAACATGATCAAAACTTTACTGAAAATCCTGTTGTACACAATCTACTACATGCCTTCTGTCATCTGATTGATAGTCTATACAATTCTAAAACATCCCTCTTCAGGTCGTGGTTTACGTGTGCAATGTTAACATGCTTTTTGCTGTGAAATCTTTTCTTAATTGAATAAACATAAGAACAACTTGTTAGTTTTATTTCAAGCTGACCACTTACTGGACTGAAGCAATATTACTTCATTATCCATACATCATGTTTTTTTTTTTTTACATGTTCAAATATGAATATCAAATATGACACATCATGCTTTTTAGGAATTTGTATTTGTTCAATCATCATTGGATTGGATTGGATTGAATTATATGTTTTGCCTTCCACAATACAAACAGAGCTTTGATCATAAAACTAACATTACTAGGACATTATTGGAGTACAGAATGACAATGTCACTTCTGATCTGGGTTCTTCTGATTCTTGTTTGTTTTGCACTGTTCCCTTTCGAGGGAACTCAGCGCTGCATCATAACGTTGACGCTTTGGGAACGGCCCCAGGCATGACTGGTGTCTGAAGCATGTGTGGAAACACTGCAATGGATTGGCAGATCCCAGCCTTATAACGTCACGTAGAGCACCTGTTAGTATCAAAGGGTCATCAGCTCTTTTGTCTTCAGGATCAGTTTGTCTAAATGTGTGTGAAGATACGGCCTGTCAGTGTGAGCTTAAGAGCAGAGTGAGTGCTGTCAGCTCTTGAGGGAGCTGTATATGCACTGTGATGAGTCATGGTGGGAAATCTCTCGCTTGATTATTTTTTTGAGGGATCAGAATCGAGCGTCTGCACCTCATGGTTTGGACCCTGCGTTTTATGAGGCTCATTTAAACTGGTGGATGAATTTTGACAGGGGAGTATTCCCTTTTTCATGCTTTCCCAGTTAGCTCCATTGCTTTCATGGTGAGGAAGCCCGCTTCGGCGGCCGCTTTCACCTGGTGTGCGTTTAGTAGATGCGGAGAGAGTTGAGGTGGATGCTATAAAATAAACCGCCTCCTACCCTGCCCGCATAGACTGTGTCAGCCTTCATTTCCTCCGTATTTTTACACTGATATGTCGAAATTGTGTTAATCGAGCTGGTGGCATCGCGCTGTGGTGGCTCTCTCTCTGTCCTCCTCGGTAGAGCTGTGGTGTGCCTGAATGAACTTGATTGTGCAGCTCGTATCAGAAGATTATTACGGAGGCATCTGACTTTGATGGAGAAATTTGCAGCTTTACTTGCAAATTACAATTTCTGTTCGTCAATAAGGTGAAAACCAGACCCATTATAAACCTAAGTATACTTGAATTTATTAAATTAATTGAAAAGTGTACAGTCCAAGTTATAATAGAAGATGTTTGATGTCGTAATGATGACAGTAGCACACACAAAAGTAGTAGCTATTCCACATTACATGCGTACCGTATCGCGCCCAAGCCCAACTGAACCGTGCTCTGGCCCACCTCTTGCAAACGGGCCAGGGACTGTTAAACGAACCGCGCTCGGCATGGTACGGAGCGACCTAGTAAAACGAACCAGACTTTGTGGTTCAAACGCGGTTCAGATCTCCTAATGTGAGTACACCCTAAGACAGACCTTATAATGGCTCTGTGCCCAGACTACTGAACTAGGGAGCTGATTGAGACGCACCCATGGTTTTGATTTGCCCTCATGTGTTACACTTGTTAATTATCTTGTTAAGTCCCATGTGTTTCCCTGTGTATGTTTACAGTTTTTTTTTTTTTTTGTCCCGTTATTGTCAGTGTACTGTGGTTGTTTTGTTCACATGGTTTAAGATTGCTGAGAAACCTGAGTATTTTTGTTATTTTGATTTTGTTATTAAAGAAAAACCGCTGCGCCTATAGCTCCAGCTCCCTTTTTTTCATCTTTGCCTCAACCACGGATGTATTTTATGTAAATATTCTGCTATACTGTTATAAAGATCTTGTTAATTTACATTACAAGCTATCAGAATTTCAGAGATGAAAAGTTTTTTCCAGTGCACTCATCACCATTTAAATCATAATGTATGAAAAAAAAGATTTAAAATCAGTTGTAATGCCTTAATAAACACTGAGCGAGATATTATTGCACATATATTATCAATGTTCAACAGTGCAAAGAATACAAAAAACTTTAGAAACTCATTTGAGAGTTCAGCATCACACACCAGAGATTAAAAAGAGCCAACTTCTCTCCAAAATGTTGCTATTTTTAGTAATAAAGAAATGAGAATCACTTATATTATCAAACAGTTTATCTCCTCTAATGCACTGAAATAGGCTAAGATAGTGAATTATGTAATTCCATTCCATCGAATATGTTACAATTTAAATGTAAATTCACATTGTTCTAAAAGGGTGGAATCATCCACTACCTTTTACACAGCTACATTTACGGATTTTATGCTAATAATTTCATTTGTAATGAGAAATTTGCATTAAATGTGGAAAAAAAACCACACAAACGCACATCTCTTTGCTGGGCCGCGGCAGTCTCAGCGAATAAGCTGCTCTATCTGCAGCATCCGTAACTGACTGGGACAAAAGATATTTTTGCGCAAGTGCACATATGAAGGTGGATTGTTTGAAATGGATCGAACAAAAAACTTTGTTTATTAATGAGCTGTAGTTTTGTATCACATCACATGCTAAGATCCAGTATAACACCATGGGTCATCAATAAGGTGCATATTGCATTTCCAGTTTCAGTACATTGGATGTTTTTCACAGCGCACATCTCCCACTCATTCTAAACTCATCAAAGGTCAACATGCTTCCGACTGCTGAAGCATAAGCATGACATGAGGAAGAGAAGTAAATAAATGGCAATTCCCCGGATTATAAACATGGCACTTGCGGCAACCTCGCTCCAGATTTCAGGCCCTGTGGATAGGCTTTCCTCAGGGCCGGCACGTGCCAGAAGCCTAGGGCGCCAGCACAGCAGAGCAGCAAGAAAGAAGAGAGTTATTTTTTAAAGTAAATATTTTATTTATTTTTGGGACATGTATTATTATTATTGTTTCTTCAAATTTGAGGAAGATGCTGATTCTCGATTGAATTGATGCTTTAAGGATGTGCTTCCACAGCAGTGATTAACGGCAGTCGGCACCATCTACTGTGGTTAGTTTTCTATGCGGAATTTAATTTGACCGGAGTTACGAGACCGATTACTCTCCCGATCACTTTGATGGATAAAAATAAAATTAAAACAGTGTAATTACCACAAACAGAGGGAAAACAGTGTAGTAAAAGTACAGATACACCACTTAAAATGTACACAATTTTTAAACTCCTTAATGACCCACTGTGCTGGGTTATGTTGTCTATATGTCTGTGTGGTGTTTTTAATATGCTTTTAATAAAGACAAAACTTGTGCAAAGTCATAAGTCAACACCATTGCTGAGTATTTTCTTCTTAAAACTGCAGTGAAAAAAAAAAGTCTCAAAAACTGAAATCGCTGATGTTTCTGATGTCACAAACTACCGTCACATCACAAGGGGGGCGGGCTTTAGCATATCATTAACTGCGGTCTCGAGAGATGCAAGGTCATCCCAGTATATTTTCTGTTGATATGAAAAATCAGGTTCATTTAGCAATATAGCGGGTGAATTATGTATGATGTGATGTTACGATGAACTATAAGCCATTCTCCACTGAAGTTCTAACATTATTTTGAAGAGTTCCTATTATGCTTTTTTACATGTTCAACTTTCGTTTGTGTGTAATGTTGCACTTTGTTTGAGCATGAAAAAGGCACAAAGTCTCAGTCAAAGTCAGTGTCACTGTTTCTGAACTCCCTGAAACGCCTCCATGTAGTCTTGAGTTTTCTTCCGGGAATGAGCACGTCACAACATTCCTCATTTAAATAAGTCCCGCCAAAAGCATAAAAAAAAAAAAAAAAAAGGGGGACGAGACCAGCCGGTTTCACAAAGCTATTTTAGACCAGTCTATAGTGCAGGGGTGGGGAACGTTGATCCTGGAGGGCCATTGTCCTGCAGAGTTTAGCTCCAACCCTGAATAAAACATTTGGCTGCCTGCAACTTCAGTAATCCTGAAGACATTGATTAGCTTCAGGTGTGTTTGATTAGGGTTGGAGCTAAACTCTGCAGGACAATGGCCCTCCAGGATCAACGTTCCCCACCCCTGCTATAGTGTTAGACAAGTCTAAAATTTGCTCATAGACTAGTCTAATGCAAGTTAGACTGTTTCACAAAAATAAAGACTGACTTAATTTAGACCTAAAAAATTAGACACCTTACCCCCAGGCTAACTTAGGTCTAAGACTCTACGTTACCTTGACAACCAACAATCAGTTACATTACAAACTGCCAAAAGAAAAGGGAAAATGGCTCATAATTTAAACATTTCTTCTTGTTACTACATTCCCAAGTAAAATGTCATTGTAACTGTTAGGGCCGTTACATAGTCAACGCGAGCAACGATCGACGCGCTCCCTTTCATACGTAAGCGTCACGGGCGATGCGTAAAATGCAATACACCGTGACTGCTCAAACAGGGGGTAGTAGAGTCATAGCTCTGAATGCCCGTCTATTTCGCTTCAAACACTCGCTTTATACGCGCGTCCTATTCGCCTTGGACGCGCGAATGGATTCAAAATGTTCAAGAGTCGAACTAGACGCGAATTTTACGCTCTATTTGCGTTTAGTGTGAACGCTGCATAATAACAGGCTGCGATGTCAAGATTGCAATGCTGGAATGTGTGTGTGTGTGTGTGTGTGTGAGAGGCACGGGCGCGATCGAACAGTGAACATAAAAACATACTCCGTCATTTATACTCCTCCAACAAACACATATTTTCTGCTGGGGTAAACTGCACTGAGCGGTTGAATGCGCTTACTCGATCCGCCATGTTTTTTGTTTTGAAAAGTGTCTTATTTTACCCAGAATGCATTGCAGTGTAGTCCTACTTAAGATAGTCAGAGTCTTAGGTGCTTTGTGCAACGGTCTGATTTAGATGTCTATCTGAAGTCTGACTATCTACTATAAGCCATAGTCAAAGTCTATCTTTGTGAAACCGGCCCCTGGTTGAGTTAGTGTTGTTGTCAGGTACAAGAGATGCTGTTTTTCCCACCCCAAATCTAACCTTACCAGTATACCACATCAATAGCAGAAAAAGAGTTTTGCAGTACATAGACATCAACACGATAAGTTCATTGTAAATGTTTTTATGTAAGTGTGAAGACACCTAATATAAATTGTGACCAAAAGTACAGTGCAGTTTGCAGTCAGCAGTGCACCAGTATTTAATTCTCAAGTGCAACTTTAGCTTGAACAGAACAAATTTCCTAGGTTTCTCTTCCTGTCTGTCACTCGTCTCACAAAGCCGAACTCAACATTTTCCAATTCTGTTCAGAAGGATCTCCTATTGTATGAAAGCCTCACGCCTCTTGAAAACATGAAATTGGACAGGATCTTGTTTGATGTCCTGTCTGTTATTGAATCGCTGACCCTGCGGTAGTGAAGGTGCCAACTTCCAGAGAGTGTAGCAGGCTGCCGTGTTTATTCAGATGAGGAGGCAGCTGTAATGAAAACTCTCCGCTGAGGATTGAAATAATTTGCGAGTGCTGAAAAGGTTTGACCTTCAAGCTTTCCCCTCCCGTGCCAGACGTGATTTACGAAGGGGGCGTCTGCCCGCTTCACCACGTTAACATGTCTTCTGCCAGGGATTCCCCGGTGTATCAGCAGGGAAGCTCATGGCTCGGAGGAAACTTCTGAAGGATTCCATGTAATCTGATCTCCATCAGTGGAGACGTGACCCTGGGGTAGGTTGGGTCACTAGGACAGGAGGAATCATTCAGGTTCGATGCGGGTAGAGACCCCCTACGCATGTGGCTACTGAGAGACACTGCATGAAACAGTGAAAATACACACACTCACATGCCTTTGATAACACACAGACACACACACATTCACCTCAGGTGCTCGAGTGTCATCACCTAAAATAAGACATATTAATAAAGCCTCCGCATCAGGCTCCTGACCTGCAATCATCATTACTCTTGCAATCTATAAGCTTGACATGTTATTTTCTCCTCACCTGTCTTGAAGCATCTTTATATTGAATCTCAGCGGCAACATCAGGAGCCCACAAGACAACAAAACGCATACCTGTGCATTCCTGCTTTTGACATTGTACATGAAAGTTTGCTATTGACTCAAGCTTGAGCCCCACTCCACGGAGAAGGCCTGTCTCTCCTATAGAAGAGTGTGTGATATGGAAAGTTGCTGTTTCGTAGCTCAGGAGACTCGTCTGAGTTCTTAGTTTGAGTATCAACTCAGATGATCCTCGTAGAAATGCAAAAATGGAAGAAAAATGCACAGCTAACATGTGTAGATCTATAAAAATGATTGTGTATAGCATAGTTGAGACATTTTTGATGCGATTTTTTAATATCATAAAACAATAAATGCTTATTGATGATAATTTATATATACTGTACGTACTACTGTCCGTACTACACTCCAGCACCCTTAAGACCCTGTAATCGGTTTGGAAAATGGATGGAATTTATGGTTATGATTCTATTTATGATTATGATTATTATGATCATATTTCAAGACACAAAACATTTCTAATTTGTCTGAAAATTGAAAGGCAGTAGTTAGGAGATCAGATCAGATCACTTATGATATCCATTATTATTTGATCACAAATACAGTAAAAACAGTATTAAAGACAAAAGACAAAAACAATATTATTACAGTTTAAAGTCAATTCTGTTTTAAGATATTTTAAACTGTAATTTCTTCTTGTGATGGCAAAAGCATCAGTTTTATTTTACCACTGAGATCGAGAATTTTCACAAATTTCGTTTTTATTTCTATATTTACTGTTTTGATTTTAAAGGTTTAGAAATATGAATGTAATAATAGTATAATATGAATATTATAATATTACTAAATATAATATTATAATTAATTATATTATTATTATTATAATAAATGATTTAATTATAAATGATTCGTTTTAGTAAATATAACAACCCTGGCAGCCATTACTCCAGTCTTTAATGTCACATGATCCTTCAGAAATGATAATATGCTGCTTTGCTGCTCAAGAAACATGTCTTATTTGTCACAAACAGCAGAGCACAAACACAAGGAATATTCAACACTGGACTTCATTGAAGAATCGTCAGCTCAGTCAACTCAGGAACGTAAGAGAGATTCAATTGGTAACTTAACGTAACAGTCTTTGTTCTCTTTTGTAGGATAGGAGATGGATACAGTGTGACTGGCAGTGGATCTGAGGAAGATGAAGAAGGTGAAGATGATAAGTGAGTAAGGTAAGTCTGAGTGAAGGTGTACACAGGCTTTATGCGGCTTCTAAATGACCGGAGACAGATGGTGGGATGGGAACTGACATAGAGAATGAGTTTGTGACATTATTATTATCAAGTGACAAGCTGTCGATTGTTAAATTAGTTTGAACCTCGGCAGAAGGACCCCCACCCCTATTGAGGGTATGCGTTGACGTCACTTTCCCGCTGGAACACACTCCCTCAGCCGGACTGAGTGGCAGAAGAGCTGCTGCTGGATTTAATAGGGGAAACTGCGAAACATGAGTAAAACAAACGATTATCAGTTTAAACTAAAGGTTGAACTCAAAATATTGTGCTCCTTACAACTTACCAAAGATCCAGTGATCCAGTGATCCATGGATATTGACATGCAGCCAGGAATCGTGTTCCTGACATTTAAATGTGCCTGATTTAGACACCGGGGAAATACATAAAGCAAATTAGCCTGTGAACGCTTTATATAAATACAATATATAGGAAGGTCTAATCCATGTGACTAAAGGGTAGGTCTAAAAATCCATCACTTATATATACATCATATATATATATATATATATATATATATATATATATATATATATATATATATATATATATATATATATCATATCGTCCAGCCTTAAAACTTGTATAGTTTTTTGTCAGTGTTTATTTGAAAAACATCCAATTATGCAGATGATGTATGATGGTAAATATTTAATTGATGAGTTGTCAATGCAATATATAACAATACAATACAATATATAGGGTATGATTTTACCCCTAAATTCAGCATATTGACACAAAATGATAACTGCAAATCCACCTTTCACTGCCTGGAGTCCAGTTGTTTCTGTGAATTGCAGCGATCCATTTGCTTCTCCTTCGGCAGTGTGTAAAAATATACCTCAGATTTCTTGTCAAATCTAGTTGTACAGTCAATCTCAAAGCTCTTTCCCGTTTTAGATGTGTTTTTCGCGGCATTCGCGCTTAAAACCAATGCTGCCGCTCAGTCTTTTTCCCACTCAGTGTGTGCAACCGCATTCACTCCGGCCGACGGTGACGTCACACGCATAACCTCTATACAATATCTCCAAGACCACGACATTCTAGCCTCTTTTCTTTTAGTGCTTGGATCCCTTCAGGCATGGACAACTACCGGATTGAGACGCTTTCTCACAGGAGTGCATTCGCCATTGTAATTAGCCTTAATCATGGGGGGTGTGTGGCTTTCTGATGGGGAGGGGGAAAGGGCCGTGTGAGACTCCCAGTGTGCCAACAGTCGATTCACTGGCCAGATCCTTTTGAATTTGAATCTCCACAGTGACCAATGGAAACACAAAGACTTCTGCGTTAAGATTCCTCTCGCTCGTACGCTCCCCGCTGAAGTCCCGAGCCCCTCGATACTGGGCCTGTGTCGTGAACTCGTCCCCTGAATGACACATGGGGAAGTCGTGGGACTGCCAAAGAGAACTCGTATTGAACATCCACTCACAAAGAGCAAGACTACATGTTTTGTCCTCAAATGACAAGTTGATGACACATTCGGAAGGAAAGGAGGATTCATCCATGCATGCATGTTGAAATGCTAATGCTCATTCTCTGGAGAGTGTTCAACAGGTCCACTGGGCCCGTACAGGATCCACTGCCGCTACACCGATCTCCGCTCACACCGAGCGCTCTGCCGCTGTACATACCGAATGATAATTATTCACTGTTGAAATGATTAGAGTGTCTCGACAGACTCCAGTTCAAGCCAACAGTGATTAATGGAAGAACCCTGGGAGCCCTTATTTTAATAATTAATAGGATAACGTGATGATTGCAGCAAACTCTTTAATGTTATTACACTTGCAAATGAGATTTTTGACGTGAGAGAAACCAAAGCCGTCATCTGTGTTTCTGTCCAAGTAAATCATGTTTTAAACGGTTATTGCATAATTCATAAAATCTGTGGAGAGCACACATAAGAATAATGGAAGTTTTACATATTCAAATTTGCATTTTAAAACTCGATTTTTTTTGTCTCTATTTTAGTTTGAAATTCAACATTTTAGTGACCCAAAAGCTATTTTAATACTTTAACCCTAAAATGTTAACATTTTATATAATTAACATTTGTTATGGCATTTATTCACCTTTGTTGACGTTAATTAATACAATTCTATTCATTGTTAGTTCATGCTAGCTCAGGTTCATTAAATATACAACTTTTGATTTTAAATAATGTATTAGTAAATAATACTATTAATAAATAGCCTACTTTAGAAGTATTTTTCATTGTTAGTTCATGTTAACTAATGGAACCTTATTGTAACGTGTTACCAAAACATCAAGTCTAGTGGCATTTATTTTAAAGATTTAAATAAATATAGGCCTATTACACACTAAGTTACAGTTTAAATGCTAAAACAATAGATATCCTGTTCAAAATTAAGGCAAAAGTATTGTGACATTTTGTGGTTGTCACGTTAGTGGAGGATTGTGATAGTTAATGTCTGATAGGACACCTGTGTGAAGTTGGAGGGGCATTTGTATCTAATGCAGTGATGTACATTTTTAAGTTGGTCTTCAGTGTTCAAATGCTGTTTTATAGCTATTTTTACACAATGAAATATGCAGTTGCCTTGACTGTTGACTGTTTGAATGGCCACTGTTCAGGCCACATGTTAGTGACCCCCAGCAGCACCAGACTTACATCGCCATCTACTGGAGGGAGTGCTTTTGTACCCCGACTATATTTGAGACAAGCTTCCTAAATTCAACAATTCCAAAAGTGGATACATCACCTTTAAGATAACCATGTGACAGAGATGATGATACATGTGAGGTTTTATTTGAAAGAAGTTCCTCGGTTCTCACAAAAAGCAAATGTTTTGGTCAAAATCACTGTTATATGGTGGTTAAAATTACATACTACAGAACTATAAAGAGAAAAAGCATGTACTCTTTCAATGTTTATCGTAATTGTGCCATTTTGGGCATCAGGAGAACAAAAATATCAAAATGTGAAACCCACATTTGAAAATAAACGCCTCTCCAAAGAAGAAAAGAAGCAATAGCACACGTTGTTGGCACAAATTGCACATGTCCAGCATGTACTGTTTCAAACAGACACTATTAGCAACCTTTGAAGAAAAATTTGTTTTCTTTGATTCTAATGGCACAAAATGTTTCAACCCGCCCCTGATGGAGTCATGACACTTCTGTGGAACGGATCTTAATCTTAAAGTGCAGAAATCTGACAATATTACATTCTAACTAGTACAGAAGGAATAATCTAATTAGAATTACTAGACCCACTTTATATTAATCTTATATTGTATTTATTAATCATCTGATACACTGTACTTACTGGACATTAATTATTTACGTTATATTAATATTTAAAATATACCTGTATGTAATTGCATCTATAATTACACTGTTGACCCTTTCCGGTTACACTTTATTTTAAGGTGTCTTTGTTTCACTGTATTTAAACATTTAAGTACTGAGTAATATTAAGTAACTACATGTTTGGTTTGGTTTAGTTAGTTGCATGTAATTATGCATAATTTATAGTTATTACTATAGTAACTACATGTAACATAAATAACAATGACATAAAATAAAGTGCTACCCCCTTTCCTAACTCCGCAGGGGTGTCAAACTCAGTTCCTGGAGGGCCACAACCCTGCAGAGTTTAGCTCCAACCAGCTCCAAAAACACCTCCCTGGAAGTTTCTAGTAATCCTGAAGACCTTGATTAGCTGGATCAGGTGTGTTTAATTAGGGTTGGAGCTAAACTCTGCAGGGTTGTGGCCCTCCAGGAACTGAGTTTGACACCCCTGCCTTAAAGGGATAGTTCGACCAAAAATGATATTAAACCCATGATTTACTCACCCTCAAGCCGTTCGAGATGCATACAGGTGCTGGTCATAAAATTAGAATATCATCAAAAAGTTGATTTATTTCAAGAATTCAACTTAACAGGTGAAACTAATATATTATATAGACTCATTACATGCAAAGTGAGATATTTCAAGCCTTTATTTGTTATAATTTTGATGATTATGGCTTACAGCTTATGAAACACACAAAATCAAAATCCCAGAAAATTAGAATATTACATGAAATCACACAGTAATTACACAGTGATACCATGGTCATTGAAGCAGGTTTTGGTTCTTTTGTCAGTGTGGGCCGGTGCAAATCCTGCTGGAAAATGAAGGAAGCATGAAGTGCTCTGAACATGTCCTGGTGGACGGCTGCGTTGACTCTGGATTTAATAAAGCACAGTGGACCAAAGTCCTCTTTTCTGATGAGAGCAAATTTTGCATCTCATTTGGAAACCAAGGTCCCAGAGTCTGGAGGAAGAATGGAGAGGCACACAATCCAAGATGCTTGAAGTCCAGTGTGAAGTTTCCACAGTCTGTGTTGGTTTGGGGAGCCGTGTCATCGGCTGGTGTTGGTCCACTGTGCTGTCCACTCAACGCAGCCGTCTACCAGGACATGTCCAGAGCACTTCATGCTTCCTTCAGCAGACAAGCTTTATGGAGATGCTTCCTTAATTTTCCAGCAGGATCTGCACCGGCCCACACTGCCAAAAGAACCTAAACCTGGTTCAATGACCATGGTATCACTGTGTAATTACTGTGTGATTTCATGTAATATTCTAATTTTCTGGGATTTTGATTTTGTGTGTTTCATAAGCTGTAAGCCATAATCATCAAAATTATAACAAATAAAGGCTTGAAATATCTCACTTTGCATGTAATGAGTCTATATAATATATTTGTTTCTTGAAATAAATCAACTTTTTGATGATATTCTAATTTTATGACCAGCACCTGTATGTCAATCATTTTTCAGACAAACACATTTTCAGTTATTTTAGAAAATGTCTTAGATCTTTCAGTGGTTATAATGTGAAGTTATGGGGTCCACCTCCTTCAAGTCCCAAAATGTGCATGCATCCTTCACAAAAGTAATCCATCCGGCTCCAGGGGGATAAACGAAGGCCTTCTGAGGGTAATCTGTGCGGTTTTGTTGTAAAAATATACATATTTAAAACTTTATAAATGAAAATAACTTGCTTCCGGCAACGGTCGACGCGCGTTCACGGGAGATGGATGCTGGCGTATGACGTAGGACGTAGCGTAGGAAGTGTCGTGACGTAGAACGAAGTACAGCTAAATCAAATGCTACGTCCTACGTCATACGCCGGCATCCATCTCCCGTGAACGCGCGTCGACCGTTGCCGGAAGCAAGTTATTTTCATTTATAAAGTTTTAAATATGTATATTTTTACAACAAAACCGCACAGATTACCCTCAGAAGGCCTTCGTTTATCCCCCTGGAGCCGGATGGATTACTTTTGTGAAGGATGCATGCACATTTTGGGACTTGAAGGAGGTGGACCCCATAACTTCACATTATAACCACTGAAAGATCTAAGACATTTTCTAAAATAACTGAAAATGTGTTTGTCTGAAAAATGATTGACATATGCATCTCGAATGGCTTGAGGGTGAGTAAATCATGGGTTAAATATCATTTTTGGCCGAACTATCCCTTTAACCGACCCGTATCACCAAACCCAACCACCTCACTAGCAGCAAAAGTGTTGTGCAATATAACATGAACATGAACCATAACATTTTGGTTAGTGTATATAGTTAAAAGCATCTAATATTGTGGGTGAAATGCTTGTAAGACCATGTTTTAGGCCAAAAGATTAGAGGAGCGAGAATACGTGTCACATTTTAAAAGCTCATGCATTACCATCGTTATCAATAAACACCTCACGTCTGTAAAATAAAATCTATGTTATCTTTCTTCAGAATGTGGGAATTATACCGTATCCCACAGTGCCTTGCGTGTTCTCTTCCCCTGAGATTATTCCCCTTTGGTATTATGATTTCACCTTTGCGCTGCCATTCAGTGATTATTGATGATGTCTCTGGAAATGCTGCGCATCCGGCCTTTGACCAGAGGACACATCTTGATTCATGCAGACAAAAAAAAGCATCAGAGGCAACATATCGATTTCATAGAGAGCGACTGGGCAACCACGTTGGCAAGACCTTTTTGCTTATTATCTTTTGATATTTCATGAAAAAACAAAAAAAAACAAATCTGATGACAACGAAATGAATAACAAGCTTGTTTTCATAGGAAGAAAGGCATAGCAATGAAATAACTAATTATTAATTGGGCTGAGATGTGTTGGCCTGCGGGGCCGAAGGAATCAATGTCTGGCTTTACAGTGACGTGTGGCATTTAGGCTTTGTGTTCGTTAACATTGAAGGTTTTTGAGGGTTTATATTAAAGTCAAAAATACAAAACTGGTATGCACATCCCAAATACCCAGATTGGGCTCAGGTGCAGGACATCAAAATAACATAAACAAAAAAAGAAAAGTGAAGTCTGCACACTGCATGCTACTCAAGATAAATTTATTAAAAGCACAACGTTTCGACCATCAGGTCTTCATCAGGTACAAATATATTAAAGTCACCATGAAATCAAAATTGACAATTCTTATGGAATATTGCAGTGTTTCTTATAAATTATTTATCAGCGCCATCATAATCTTTAATCAAGTACCTTCCCCTCCCTCTTGCATTGACATCTCTTCTCTTCTCTGATGATGTGTTTACTGGCGCGAGGGCGGGGCAACCTGTCACTCACATGAGATCCACCAATAGCAAACCACAACCATCCAATCAATTCCCAATGAACAAAATTAAGTTTCGCCCTACATTTTTTCTTGTTCGAGAAGCCGTTTCACTAGGATGAACATCACAAAAAAGAAGACAATATGTTATTTAGCTGCTCCTTTCCAAAAAAAAAAGGCATTGTTCACATGACTCCAACACATGCAAGTCATCGAAGGATGACTTCTTAATAAAAGTAAAATACAGCAGAACACTGCTCTCCATTTTACAGTTTTTCTCTGTCGATTTCTCAAACAATCTTAGCCAAATAGTTCAACTTTACTTGGTAATGCATTTATTAAAAGTAAATACTATCAGTTATACACAAATACATTAATACAAATAAATGTCTACCGTAAAGTTCTTCAATGAGGAGTTTTGTTATAGAAGTTCTTCTGCCTCAACATCTCCACTGGTTGGTGGTATTGTTTCCAACATGCTCTTTTTCCATTGAAAACAAACTTGGTCATCTAGCTCAGTGGTCTTGAACTTCAATTCTGAAAAAATGTTTGAACATTTACAGAACTTACTACTCTAAGGCTGTCTCAAAATTACAAATGTACTGTACTCTATCAGCAATCATAGTATCGCACAATAATCTAAATATAGAAGTGGAATGCCAAAGTAACACTTTGGTTCTGTTTTCAAGCTTCTCTTAAAGAAGAGGCTATGAAGGGTGACTCCCATTTCATTTGAAAGTCTTTACCTTCTATGGCTCTTCACTCCTCTTTTATCCTGCTATCCCTTTCCTTTCAGTTAATATCTTCTTACAATTTCTCCTCTTATTCTTTCTACTACACCAAAGCCTCCACTTTACCCATCTCCTCTCCCTCTCCTTCATCCTATTGTACTCTTCCTATGCCCTCTCCTTTTCTTAGGGGCCATTTATACAACACCATTTTCAACTGAAATGGAAAACTTTTTATGCGTTTTGGCCTATTATTTACAAGAGAATGGCATCTGGGGGGCCTGAAAATTACATTTACAAAGTGTTCAGATCAACATATTAATTGTTTTGAGAACAGTGATCTGAGTTTGGAGAAATGTGTCAAATCGATTGAGAAAAACTTGGTAACACTTTATTTTACAGTGTCCTTGTTACACTTGTAGTTACATGTAAATACTACAAATTGTGCATAAATAGAGCATCACAGTCCCGCCCACAGCCCGAGAGCGCTTCGGTGCCGGAAGTAAATTTCCCATTCATTTCTCCCATTGACGTTTTCGAAAATCCGTATCTAAAGAGTTTTAGAACATGTCTGAGGATAACCAGCTACGGCTGAACTCATAAGCATACAACATATCATTTCGAGTGAAAAAACGGCGAGAAAATCCAAAAAAAGTCAAAGGTACAAGACTGTGTACATATTTTCATTTCCGAGCGAAGGAACTACTCATCCCATAAACCACCGCGCCTCACTGAAGTTGACTGAAGCCACAACCGCGAAAGAGCCTTTAGAGCGACTTTAAAATCTGACGACAGCCACGCGAACTTTTTCTTGTGCCGTTTATAGCAGTTCTTTCAGTAGTAATTGTGTAAATAGACTGGAAAGCATGGCTGGCGGTCCGCGGCTCACGGGTGCAGATCTGGCGGTCCGCGCGGCGTTCTGCTCATCAGTTTCAGCGGCCCACGGGCAGGTTGCTGACAAATGCCTCAACAATTTCCCACTTGTGGTCCATGCTCATTTTATTCATGAAGTTATAGTTCATCCTTAATTTTAATAACATTTAATGTATTTTCTTAATAACAACAAGTGAAAATTAAAAAGTAAAGGTCAGCAAACCAGAAAGTGCATCATATTCAGTTTATTACCTTGCCATGAATTATTACACAAATGTTCAGTAAATGCATGAAGAGCTCTCTATGGCTCTGGGTATGCCTAAGCTAAATATTGTTTTGACAGTGGCATCATAAAATGCTTGATATGACTCATACCATATATGAAGACTCCTCGGTTCAAATGTCACATCAGTGATACCGTGCAAAAAAACGCAACAGTTTTTTTTTCTTTTTTCTATTTATCTTCAGTCTTCACGAACTTTCGCGGGGTTTACACGAGCTCCACCAATCAGATGCATCACTGTGGGATTGTTTAGGATTGTGGGTAATGAAGTACTTCTCCAAGACATCGCGAATAAAAGGCATTTATCTCAAAACAAGGTTAGTGCCCCATGAACTTTTGGCGGTTATATGAGCATATACAATCGCTTAGTACTGCCGTTGCTGGTTTTAAGTCTACCATGTATGGTTACGTTTTTATGGCTTATATCCCAACTGTCAATGGAGAAATTGTATTGAATTTTTACTTCCGGCACCGGCTGTGGGCGGGACTGTGATGCTCTATACATGCAACTAACCCTAAACCACACCCAAATCTTAACCTTAACCCAAATAGTAAGTACATGCAGTTATTATTACTCAGTATTTAAATATATAATTACACTGTAACACAGACACTTTACAATAAAGTGTAACCAAAAACTGTAAGTGCTGTAAATAACTGTAATTATCAGAATCATTTATATATGGTCCAAGGTCCCCCTTTATTTTACAGTCCTGTTTTGCATGTACATACTATATACTTATTGTAGTAATTACTGTACAATAACTGGGTAAAAACTAGGTACTAGTACTGAACCTATCCTTAAACTTAATCTTAACTCATGTTGTTACCTTATATTACTCAGTACGTTCTTGCTAAGAAAACTATAAGTAAATTGAGAGTGAATGTATTGTAAAATAAAGTGCAACCTGATCCACTTTAGACAACCTACTAACTGTATGTAACTTTGAAACTACATGTCAACTAACTATCATTAGATTATTAGTAGACAATAGTAGACTAGTAGACTGTTAGGTTAGTGTTAGGTATTAGAGTTCGGGTTAGTAGAATAAGTTGACATGTAGTTGCAAAGTTACCTATAGTCAGTAGAATGTCTGTTGGGGAGCATCAAAATAAAGTGTTAGCAGATATTAAGCAGACAGTCTACTAATACTCTAATGAGAGTTAGTTGATATGTAGTTGCAAATTTACTTATAGTTAGTAGAATGTCTGAAGTGGACCATTGAAATAAAGTGTAACACAGATCAATGATGATGATCAATATAATATGATGTAGCTTTCAGTTCAGTCTCATGGTTACTGTCACAAACACCAGTTGGAGTGCCCATGGTCGCCACCAGAAAGCTCTCCTTCCGTCACCTTCGCTACCTCATCATGAACTCCATTTCCCAGTACCCATTGCCTGACTCATTAAGTGTGATTATGTTCACCTCTGTGTGATTAACTTGTTTAGCTCTGCCTTTATAAGCCCAGTGTTTCCACTCATTCATTGCAAAGTCTTGTTAGTGTTACACTGCCTTTCTTGGTGAGCTCTCGCTCTCTTGTTTTCCCGTGTTATGGTCCTTCTTACTGGTTTCCTGGATTTCCCCGTCTACCTGTGTTTTGGACTTTGCTGATATTTGGATTATTTGCCCTGTGGTTCTGATCTTTTGTCCTGTCATGTGGATTACGATTGTGGATTAACCCTAATAAAGCTATGATTTATTAGGGGTAATTCTTCAACCTGTCTGTCAGTGCAATTTGTAACAGTTACAGTGCACAGCATGTCATATATTGGGCCTTTGGTTTACTGTAATGGAAACAGTCCTTATGACACTGATTCAACTTATTTTACTTGTACAATAATAAAATCTGAGAAATAAAGTATGTTTCATACACACACTACCGTTAGAAAAGTTGGGGTTGGTTAAGCACTGAATGGTAACACTTTACAATAAGTTTTCATGCGTTAACATTAATGTATTTCAGTCAAGACCACTTTTGAGAATTATACATTTATTGACAATTCTTTGATTTGGCTAAAGGCTTAGGCTCCAATGGGCTCAGCTGCCATACTAGACAGTTTGAGATACATCCTTGAGGCATAAATCCCCCAAGCCTGACAATAACCAAATGTTTCTTGGCTACAGACACATTATAGAAGGAGATACAATGATTAGAAATAAAGAGAGTTTCTACAAAGAAATCCAATGCTCTATTGGAGATGCTAGGAGGTGAAGGGGTGGAGGTGGGTGCAAATGTCTGTGTGACAGACTATGGAGCATGTGTTTGAATGGGCTTAAATATTGTAGTTGATTAGAGTAGGTGGAGTAACGGATCATCTAAGCGTCAGCTGATATTGTTTGGCGATCATCGCTTGAATTCCATTCGATCACCCAATCTCTATTTCAGTCAGGACCACTTTTGAGAATAATACATTTATTGACAATTCTTTGATTTGACGAGAGGCTTAGGCTCCAATGGGCTCAGCTGCCATACTAGACAGTTTGAGATACATCCTTGAGGCATAAATCTGACTCACTAAAAGAAAAACATCAAAACAAAATACACCAACCTACAGGGCTGAGGTTCCCCACAGGAGTGATCACCAAAAGCACACTTCCAAACACACCACTGTGCACTCAGATCACACAACCAAACACTTCAGATGTGTCACACAGCAAACATTGAAGAAGCTCCACCACCACAAAAGATCCTTCACCCGTGGGACCTCAGCTCCTGATAGAAAATCAAAGATAGATAAATAAAACAAATTAAATTAAAGCACAGTTTAATATCACAATTTAGTCACGAGACAGAAAACAGTGATGGGTAAATCATAAAAATAAATCAAAATAAACAATATACTAATATTCAAAACAGTAGGAAAAACAAAGAAACAATTCAAACAACAAAGGAGAAAGGGCTCGCATGAAGCCACCACGTAGTTTGTGCTCCAGCACCAGTTATCAGGAGCGAGCCTAGAAATAAATAATAGAAACTAAACAAATGAACCAGACAAATTGACCAGACACTTGAAACCAGGCAACAACAATCCCCTTTTAGTTGAGAGATAACTATGAAGGTAATATGATGCCATAAAGAATCGCATGTGCAGGGTAAGATTTGTGAAAGTGTACATAAGTTTGCAAGCTTAAGTTAAATTCACATGCGCAAGAGAAGATTTGTAAAGGTGTAAATCGCCTTTCAAGTCTAAGAAAAAATATTTGCAGCATTTTATTGTCATTCGTAAGTGTAATTCATGTATTGTGAAGCTGCAGCTTCATGCTAACGCAAAATAAATAGGATCTGTATTCCTCTTACTTCCATTTTTCCGCGCTTACACTTTTGGCACGTTTTTTTGCGCACAGATACGACCAAAAGCACTGCAAGCCTGTGAACAGCAATTTGCAAGCGAGAACAACAGAGTCAGGAACTGCTAAACAGGGGCAGGAGTTGTGACATGCGAGGGAAGCTAGCGCAACGGTCACAATGCTGTCTTTTCAGACCAGTACCAGCTCGCTGAGCAGCGGTGGCTCAAAGCAAGATGAACTGCAACAACTCGAGGTAATGAATACCAATGCAGTCGGAGGTCGCCCAGGCCTCCATTAAAGCATGCCCTTTGTACATGGCCCCTCAGTCGGTGTTAGTGGACCTCGTTCTAGGAGCGGTTGGCCCGGAGAAATGACAGGTCTGAACACGGGCTGAGGGTTTGGCGGCAGGCCGGGGTGATCTGTTGTCACACAGGGTGTGCCGCTCTGCCACGGTCACCTCGGGACTCAACCTTAAGCCAGTGCTGAGGCGGTCTTCATGGAGGAAGTCATGCGGCGGCATCTGCCATATGCCCCAGGAGCCTCTGAAAATTCTTTCAGTGGGACCCTTTCTCACTTCTGTATAGCACCGACTGGACGTATTCTCTTCTTGAAGAGGCATGTTAGACCGAGTCCATCTCCATACCAGAAAAGAGATACTCAGCCCGTGGGCGAGATTACTCTCTCCCAGTTGACCTGAGGACCCAACTGGCTATGGAGCACTCGAAGGGTAGGACTCTGTACTGATACTTTGAAACCTCAAACGCAACACGCAGGATGGCCTGTGGTGCAGAAGGCTAGAGATCTGAAGTATGTCTTTCAGGTCAAACAGAAACTTGGACAGAGGCTTTCGTAGAAAGGGCCTGTTTCAAGTGACACAGGGCCAAGATGGTCATGACCCACCACATACTAGGTAAATGAAGAACGAGTTTATAAAACTGGCCTTCATATCAGCTGGAGGGAGCGGCTATATCGCATCCTTCGCAAGTAGGACAGCGATATGCGCACACAAGACAGGAGCACTGCACAACACTAGGTGTGATGAATATCACTGAGCTTACAGGAGCATATCTGCTCAACACCTAGTGTGACGATTATCACTGAACTTGAGCGGTGCCGAGCGATAATGAATTGCATAGCCGAGTCTGATGGTCACAGTCTGGTCGGGACCGGTTGGGAAGCTCTTTCTGCTTCTACGAACCAGGCCCAGGCCCAGAAGACCACAGATGTACCCGAGGTGGGGCAGCGAGGTGGAGGACAGGGATGTGAGTGTGCAGTGCAACACTTACCTGTCTCCACTGGGTGGCAGGGGATGCATGAGAAGGTGGATGAACGGGTCCTCGAACCACACCAAGCTGCCAGCCGGCGACCAAGAGGGGGCTGAGGGGTGTAAGTCTATGTAGGGTCACACACCGCCAGACTGGCCCTCTTGGGACCCAGGAATAGGGAAGTTTGCTCTTTTACTGAGAATGTGGGTACTGCTGGCCCCGTTTTTACAGGAGCTAGTGGCGGAACAGACACACACATAACAAAAAACTCCAGCCGGCCCTCACCCGGCTAGAGGGAGTGGATTGGTGGCCACTCCAAGAGCAACCTCCCCATCCCTGGGTGGCCCGTCCAGGTTCAACTTTTCTGCTGTTGCTTACCACCTGGCTTGGCAGCATCTGGAGCGGGCTGGGCAGCCCTCCTGCGGCCGTCTCCACGTCAGGACCTGGGTATTCTTTTTTTTATTCTTTTTTATGTAAGCCCTACCGCCTTGGCGGCCTTTTTCAGCGTAGCTGTCATCTCTGGATCTGGCTCGGGCAACGCTGGTCTCCCAGAGGGTGGCAGCACAGCCGAGTCGTCATCTCCAGAGCCCAGCTCCCCTTCCGATGCTACGATAGACATCCTGTCCTCTGGAGGGGACCCGAATGAAACGGCTGGTCGGTCCACCACAGAGGGACCAGCGCCTTCATCGGGGAGCTCCACCGGTTGCGGTGTGAAAGAGGAGTGAGGGATCCACGGGACTTTGCCGAGCGGATTACCCCTCACTGTGATCCTCAGATCACCCAGCTCGGATGGGACCCTAGCCCTCCTCTGGGAAGGCAACCCAGAGGAAAGACTAGGGAGGGGCCCAGAGGAAAAACCCATCCACGAAAGCTGCCTCAGCGTGCTGTAAGCCCAAACACGCGATACAGCTCTCGTGACCGTCAGAGGGGGACAGAGCCTTACCACACCCAGAAACGCATGGATGAAATGGCATCTTGAGAAAGACGCACTCACACCCGTGTTGCTCTTTTAGGAAATGGGACCGTCACCAGTGCCGGAGCACACAGGGAATGACCGCGGCAACACTGAATCAGTGAACTGAAACAGTGAAGCACTCACTTCTCGCCCTCTAACCAACCGTCAAACAAACAAACAAACAGAAATTTGATGCTGTTAAAACAGCAGTTGAGAGCTCAAGAAGCTCGCGATCACCGCTGCACTCGCGCTGTAGAAACACCAACACTGGGAGGTCTTCCCGCAAGAACACCGACACACTCGCGTGCTGTATAAACAGTAGTAACTTTTCAGAGACATCTGATCGGCTCCAAAGCGAAAGGCAACTGGTGCATGCGTCCACTTCCATGTTTATACCCACGCTGCAGGGCGGAGCGTGTAATCACGCACGCCAATGTTGAATTGGCTTGATTAAATAGTAGTACGAAGAAGACAGGCTCCCTAAGCGTGATCCCCATTCAGTCGACGTTCTCGACTACGTCTGACGTTCTCGACTGAAAGGGAACTGTGACACTTTGTTAAAGTTAGTTAATAAAAATACTGTCGCACATTGTTTGTTCAGTGCATTAATGTTTACAAATTCTTTTGATTTTAAAAATGTATTAGTAAATGTTGAAACGAACATTAACAAAGATTAATAAATGCTGTAGAAGTGCATTTCATTATTAATTCATGTTATACTACAGGGCCGTTGAATGCTTGAATCTGATTGGTTGACGAACGTTCTAAGGTTTGCATTATTTTCAGGGAAACGCACGGCTAAAGTAGTTCCAGGCAGGTCTTGACCGCATTACAGTTCCATATCACTTCGCGTAGTCAACCGTAATAACGGAAAATAGGATACAATTCATAACAAGAAAAAACATTTAGCCCCATGCGCTTGATCTGCAATTTTCACTGTCTAGCTTCACAATCAATAGAAACATGCAGTTTAATTTTACTAAATAAAGTATATAGTCCTATCCTATCTATAATCAATAGAAAATTAAACTGAATATAGGCTAAATAAATGGATAGTCCTGCAGCACGGATTTTTATTGCAGATAATATAACAAATAAATAATTATTGATAGGCCTACTTGTTAAAAGGGCTTTGTGTTTCATTTATTTGGCTAGTCTACTGTCATCTGTCAATAATGCAAGAAAAAAAGAATGAACGAATTCATTAAAACGAATTGAATGAATAAATAAATAATAATATTGACGCACATGCTTTTCTGTCTCATTATTGCAACATCTCTCTCTAATAACTGCATTAATAACTGCATAAAGCCGGGGACACACTTTAAGGCCTGTTATGAATGTTATTTGATACTTATGACTGATCATGTCCAAACGCGTGTTCAGCGCGTTCAGTCTGTGTTCAAAGTCGGTGTTTAAAATATGCTGCAGTCGATGAAAACAGTCAGAAAATGTGTCAGCTAGTCGTGTGTCCCAGCATTAGTCTGCTATCAGTGGCTCAAACCTCCGTTACTAACTCTAAAATGACGTTTTGGAATTAGCAACGGAGGCATGGGATTAGATGCGTAAGAAATTAGTCCTACATACAAGAGCGTTTTAATGACAAAAACTTTACAAACGTCTTGAAATACATAGGGGGAGACCGGGGACAGTTGCAACACTTTTTGCATTTCTCTCAATTACTCAGAGACTATTTGGACTAGACCAACCAAATTTGTATATATTAAACTTGCATCTGTCTGCTAATTACCCATACCATTTAAAGATGATTATATATGACATATCGTTCACAGTATTTATTTGAATGGAAGAAGTCAGATGTTGCAACTGACCCCGACCCAGGGGACGGTTGCAACACAACCCAGGGACGGTTGCAACATGATTAAAAATAACTTAAATTTCATTAATTAACTTAAGCTTTTTGTCTCAATGAGCAAAGAATTCTGAAAATATTAACTGTTTTAGGCCTACTATAATATTATAGTATTATTTATTTCAATAATATTTTTGTAGCCTAGTATTTATTTATTTAGTCATATTTATCAAATAACAGTTATTGAGTTTTGTTTGTTCATGTGTAGAACATAGGCCTACATAGATTCAGTGTGCAGGAATTACAGATGATATTCAATCTCTCCATATTTCAGTGTCAGACAGGAAGAATTGAACAATTTGCAATGCAACAAACTTTTATTAAACATGCAATTTATAACTTGTTGCAACCGTCCCCAACCCTATCAGCCATGACAGAACATCATATTCCTGCTAGACACACTGACTTTGACACATGCTAACCATGTCACTTAGAAGTCAACAAAACAATAATTCAAACAAAGTAAGTTTTGATTAATTCATACAAAATTTCAGGACAGTATGACAAAAATACATCTCATGAAAAAATTTACTTTCATACCTCCAAAACAAGTTTTGTTCAATAAATGCAGCAGCAGATGTTGAATATGTCTACTGTTTTCTTGGTAGGTGGAGGGTCTAACTGTGCATGTGCAGTGTGAGTGTCATCACTCTAGCTTGTTTCTGATTGGAGAAAAATGACATGTTGCAACCATCCCCTGTTGCAACTGTCCCCGGTCTCCCCTAATCTGAAAAATGTTTCGAGGTGTGGTAACTGTAGTATAAGCGGAATAATTGACTTCAGGCCATTGAATTATTAGAAAAATAATGCACACCCGAGGTAAGGGCCACTCCGCTTCGCATTATTTTATCTAATAATTCAATGGCCTGTCGTCAATTATTCCTTACTTAACTAATGTAGTGAACTACATTTTAAACCCCAACTAAGCAAGCCAAATGTGACACTAGTGGCAAGGAGCTCAAACTCCATCAGGTTACAGAAATGGAGAAAAAACCCATATGATTCCAGGCTGCATCACAAGTCAGATTGTGGATTGATATAATTCGACTGGCTTATCAATGACTGTAAGCACTGCGTTGTGGTCCTGGCAGGCCTGTACTCCTCTGGATTAAGGCTGTGCTGATGGAAAAAGAGGAGGTAAACGGTGAGTAAATAACCCCTGAGGACAGAACTGCACCACAGCTTTAGTCAGTCTCAGTCTGTTCACCAGGAATTGATTGAGCTTGAACATAAGATCAACTCCCTCCAATACACACAATTTGCCTCAGAGATGGAAAAGCTATTACACACCATGCAACTTTATATTTTGAAACTCCCAAAAAAGTACAAAAAATGAGTAATGCTGTGTGCAACACACCTATCCTATGAACTGTAACAGTTTTTAATGTTAAATAAAAACATTAACAATTCTCCTTTTGCATTCCAAAAGAAGAAGAAGAAAAAAAAGAATAAATAACAGCCTACAGGTTTGGAACAACATGAAAGTGAGTAAATGATGACATAACTTCCATTAGATAAAAGAGCACTGCTGTTTTAAACTGGTCAGCACAACCAACCGTTTAAGCAGACATCAGTTGGATGCGGCCTGGCCCTGGATGCTGAATTGCCAAATTACATTTTGCCCTCTGCTGCTGAACAGAAGAATGTTTCTTAATGTCAGCTTTAATCATCTGACCTGTTACAACTCCTTAAAGATGCAACTGAACATCAAATGTTTCATTGCCGACCTTCAAAATCTTGAATGCGTTAATGAGAGTCAAAATGGAAAATGGATATGAAATTTAAATGTATAGAGTTTTCACCAGGGTGATATTTAAATCACAGCTGCATGGCAGTGAATGCCAGACTGTGCTTGCAATATTCCTCCTCCGTTCTGTTCCTTTATTCTCTTGAGACTAGGTAAAAACGCAGTCATCAAAATGCATCAAAAAGGCATTTTGACTTTGTGAGGTCACAATCATCCCAAGCTCAGCTGACAGGATATTACAGGATGGATGTGTAGTCAAGCAGAGAGATGCTTTAAAAATCTGAATGCAAATAATCCTCAGCTCTCAAGGTGGTGGTTGGAAATTAGTTTTTCAATATCTTTTTCAGGTTACACTTTATTTCAAGGTGTCCTTGTTACAGTATAATTATATATTTAAGTACTGAGTAATACGAAGTGACTACATACTTACTATAGGCTGTTACACTTTATTTTAAGGTGTCACTGTTACAGTGTAATTATAGATTTAAGTACTGAGTAATGTTAATTAACAACATGTACTTACTACAGGGATAGGGAAGGATTAGGATTTGGTTGAGGGTTAGTTGGTGGTAATCATGCATAATTTACTATTACTTACTATGGTAAGTACATGTAACATATGTAACAAGGACACTGAAGCCACAGGGCAGTTAACTGGGTCCAACCCACGCTCTCTACACCAAATCGTGAAAACATTCCACTTTAGGCCGTACAGTCTCCTTGTGGATGGAGCTCTAGAGTTGAGGATAGTCTCGAACACTCCAGCTGACAGGCCAGCCTCTAGGTACTGAGCCCCCTCAGGGGCCAGACCCAAAGTTTCCACAGCTCTGGATGGGGGTGATATATTGTGCCCCTGACCTGGGAAAACAGGTCTCTCCTGAGGGGAATCTCCCACAGAGGTCCTGCCAGGATTGATATGATGTCAGAGAACCATACTCGGGCCAGCCAGAAAGGGTCTACCAAGAGTAGAGCAGACGGGGAAAAACATACAAGCGCAGCCTCGGCCATGTCTGTACCATGGCATCCAGCCCCAGAGGAGCTGGGTGCGTGAGGGAGAACCACAGCAGACAGTGGATGGTCTGATGAGATGCAAATAGATCCACTTCCGCTGGGCCAAATCTCTCCCATATCGACTCCACCGTCTCGGGGTGGAGTCTTCATTCCCCGGCCCTCAGCCCCTGCCTCGACAGGACGTCTGCTCCCAATTTCTGGTTCCTGGGGACATACATTACCCTGGGGGACAACAGTTTCCCCTGGGACCACAGGAGAATCTGGTGTGCCAGTCATAAAGAGGGCGCAACCTCAGACCCCCCTGGTGGTTTATATAGGAGACCACCGACATGTTGTCCGACTGAATCAGGATGTGGTGGCCCCTGAGATCTGGGAGAAAGCTTCTCAGAGCCCTGAATACAGCCAGCATCTCCAGGCAATTTATGTGCCAAGAGAGATGATGGTCCCCCCATAGACCTCTTGAAAAGTGGCCTTGTCGGGATGCATCTGTCGAGACGTTTTCTGGCGACAAGATGCTCCCAACACCGGGCCCTGGGACAGAAACCAAGGCTCCTTCCATATCGTCAGGGAGCGAAGGCATCTACGCGTTACCCTGATTGTACAGAATGTATTTTCCCTTTGGGGGAAACACCTTGGTTCTCTTACGAGAGGTTCTCTCGTATTGCGTAAGAAGCTTACGCTACGGGTAAAGTCATCTTTTCTCGAGATATGAAGCCAAAAAATTATCCTTAATTTAATATCTTGTCAACGCAGTGCGGCAGCAAGCAGACCTAGAGCAAGCGAAGTCGCGTGCTCATTGGCTGCTCTGCGGCAACTGCAGCAGCCTATCGCTGAAACCTTAGCGTGACGTCACGCCCAATGAGCGCGCTGGGCGCGCTCACGCGTCACAGCCCATGTGAGGAGGCGTGGCTTTAGCTTATAAAAGAAGGTTCAGAGGCTGCTATTCTCTGATTTTTGTCTCTTCAGCGACGCACTACGCATCGCTGGACTCTGAGGAAGCCGCCGTTGAAACAAGCGCCTTGCAAGCCGAGGATTACCTGAGGAAGCCGGTCGTCTTCGCCGCCTTCAGCTATCCCTGCCTGCTTCGCTATCCGGCGATTATATCCTTTTACATTGCATCATGCCTAACTGCATTTCCTGCAAAGCTCCGCTCAGCGAAAGAGACCGCCATGTGATCTGCGTTCTCTGCCTGGGTCGTGACCACGCAGCCCTCGCTCTCTCCGCGGGCGGCTGTGAATTATGCGAAGAACTGCCGATGTCGACCCTGCGGGCTCGACTCGCCTCGTTCGACGCTCTCGCTGTCTCACCGTCTGCCTCCACCGGGCCGCGCAAGAAGAAGCGCCGCTCTCAGAGGCCACCGGAACCCGCGGCAGCTGCTGAGTGCTCGCCGGAGCCCCTCCCTCGAGCCTCGCTATCTCCCTCTCCCCTTCCCGACGCGCAGCGGCCGGCCTTCGCCCGCACTGCCGTCGCCCTAGGGGATGAAGCGGACGACGCCGCTTTATCAGACAGCTGTTCTCTTATGGCTTCGGACAGCGAGGCATGGTCGGGGTCTCACCGCTCCGCCTCCTCGACACAGGAGTCTAGCAAGTCCCGCGCCAGTGTCGACGCGGAACTCCTCCGCCTCCTCACCAAAGCGGTCGACCAGCTGGGACTGGACTGGTCCCCACCCAAGGCCCCCGCGCCTAACAGGCTCGACGGGTGTTTTCTGCCTAGCCGCCGCCAAGCGCCCGCCTCTAGGTCAGCACCCTTCCTGCCTGAGCTCCACTCTGAGCTCGCTAAATCGTGGAACGCCCCATTCTCCGCGAGACTCCGCTCACCGGCCTCCGCGACCCTCTCCCAAGTGGACGGGGCCGCCGAGAAGGGATATACACAGATCCCTCCGGTCGAAGAAGCCGTGGCAACGCACCTTTGCCCGCCATCCGCTAGATGGCGCTCAAAGTCTGCCCTGCCGTCAAAAGCCTGCAGGACCACCTCAGCCCTCGTCGGCCGCGCTTTCGCTGCCGCCGGCCAGGCCGCTTCCGCCCTGCACTCCATGGCTGTGCTCCAGATCCTCCAAGCCGATCTCCTCCGTGATCTGGACGAGAGAGGCCCGGATCAGGACACTCTGACTGACCTGCGCAGCGCGATGGACCTCTCGCTTCGCGCCACCAAGTCAGCGGCACAAGCCATCGGAAGGTCCATGGCTTCGCTCACCGTCACCGAAAGGCACCTTTGGTTGACGCTGGCGGATATGAGCGAAAGGGAGCGCGCAGTTTTCCTCAACGCCCCGCTTTCCCCCACCGGCCTGTTCGGCCCAGCGGTCAGTGGGATTGTGGATCGCTTCTCAGAGGTGCAGAAAGCCTCACAGGCTATGAACCTCTTTCTGCCCCGCCGCTCGAGCTCCGCTGCTGGCCGCTCTCAGGATCAGCCTCCTGCACGCAGCTCGACACAGCGCTCTGCTCAGCCTCCATCTTCGCGACGCCAGGGCGGCCGCCCTAGACAGCGCTCAGTCAGCCGTCGCAGACCGCCTCCCCCCCGGGGACCCCGGCCTAGGATAGCGCTGAAACCTGAGCCCGCGAAGTCCTCCTAGCAGCCGCAGGGAGGAAAAGATGGCTGAGTCCCGCTGCGGCCGGACCGCCATCAAAGCGCTCAGCCCTGTCAGTCCCCTTAAAAAAGGCTACTGCAGTGGTTCACATCGCAGCCAACGAGCCAGTAACACAACTCGCTCGCCTGCACACAAACGCCGTTTTTACGGCGACCCAGAGATATCTCATAAAGAGTTTGGTTTCGGGTTTTCCGGCTCACGCCGAAGGTGTCATGAGTGTAGAAAATGTGCCCACACCCACGTGCTCACCACTACACACAAACACGGTTTCCCCGGTAACGCTCACAGAGCGCACTCTCATAAAGCGGGCAAGCGCCGCTCGAGTGCTAAGTGTAGAAAATGTGCCCACGAATCTGTGCCCACACCTACACGCTGCACGCTCTGTCACTCAGTTATCCCGGGATGCAGATCTTCTAAAGCTCCCCAGCACTGGCCGTGTTGTGTATGTAAGCCCCGCGCCCGCTCACGAGCGCGCGCACTTACAATCAGACACGTTTACCCCCATGCCGCTCTCGCGCCACGGGCTCCCAGCTTCAAAATGTGCCCCGTCCACAGTGATCGAGCCATTGAATGCTGCACAGCCAGTCCCCACTGTCTGCGAGCCCCCGTATTCGAGCACCGGCGACGCGCGCAATGCGCGCGTCCCCCTATCTTCTCTGATACAGGTTCCCCATCCCGCACAGCGCGGCGATCTGAACCCAGAGACCATTCGACCCCTAGCGAGATGTGCCAGCGCATGGCAAGCTATCCAGGGCGTGTCAGAATGGGTGCTGAATACCATAAAGCACGGCTATTCGCTTCAATTCGCTCGCCGTCCGCCTCGCTTTCTAGCGCGAACCGAGACGAGTGTGAACACAGAAGTGGCTCATCTGCTTCGGGCAGAAATAGCAAAGCTGTTGCACAAGGGGGCTATAGAACAAGTGCATCCTTCTCTGAGCGAGTCGGGCTTCTACAGCCGTTATTTCCTCGTACCCAAGAAGGACGGGACGCTGAGACCCATTTTAGATCTGAGACACTTGAACAGAGCCCTCATGAGACGGCCGTTCAAAATGATTACAACCAGACAAATCCTCGCGCAAATTCGCCAGGGAGACTGGTTTATCTCTCTCGATCTGAAGGATGCATACTTCCAGATCCAGATAATTCCCCGTCACAGGCCATTCTTGAGATTCGCCTTCGACGGCCGGGTATATCAGTACACCGTCCTGCCGTTCGGTCTATCTTTGGCACCCCGTACATTCACGAAGTGCATGGACGCGGCTCTCGTTCCCCTGAGAACTCAGGGGATACGGGTACTGAACTATCTGGACGACTGGCTAATTCTAGCGCATTCAGAGTCAGAGCTTTTGTCTCACAGGACAGCGCTTCTCGGCCATCTGGAAAATTTGGGTCTCTCGGTCAATTGGGCCAAGAGCTCATTACTGCCCCGCCAGTTTATCTCGTTCCTCGGAATAGAACTGGATTCGGTGGCTATGACGGCCAGACTGTCAGAGCAGCGCGCGCGCCGCATTCGACACCTAGCCGCATCTTTCCAGACGGGCAACCAGACTCCGCTGAGAACATTCCAGCGAGTTTTGGGGCACATGGCCTCAGCGGCTGCAGTGCTTCAGCTGGGCTTACTGCGCATGCGCCCGCTTCAACGCTGGCTAAGAGCGCGAGTGCCTCACCGAGCCTGGACGGCCGGCAGCTTACGAGTCAGAGTGAGTCAGGGCTGTGTCTCAGCCCTTCGACCCTGGCTGGCAGCCGAATGGTATCGCACTGGGGTGACGATGGGAGTTGTCTCACGCCGGAAAGTTATCTCGACAGACGCGTCCAACGGAGGTTGGGGAGCGCTTTTCGAGGGCAGACCGGTCTATGGCCGCTGGTCAGACCAGGAGTGTCGCCTTCATATAAACTGTCTAGAGATGCTGGCGGTCGAGAATGCGCTCAAGCACTTCCTCCCATACCTGCAAGGCCACCATGTACTGGTCCGCACAGACAACATGTCAGTGGTAGCCTATGTGAACCGCCAGGGCGGTCTCAGATCCAAAATGCTCTGCACCCTGGCGGAACGCCTCCTAGTGTGGGCTCAGCACTCACTGCGCTCACTGAGAGCCGCGCACGTGCCGGGTCGCCTGAACGATGGTCCAGACAGACTGTCCAGGGACAATGTTCCCCCTGGAGAGTGGTCCTTGCATCCCCAAACAGTCCAGTTACTGTGGCGCCGTTTCGGCAGAGCGAAAGTCGACCTCTTTGCGTCACAAGACAACGCGCAATGCCCAAAGTTCTTTTCAAAGAACGAGGACGCGCTGGCCCAGAACTGGCCCAGCGGCCCGCTTTACGCTTTTCCCCCGGTCTCCCTGCTGCCGCAGGTTATCGAGAGATTCAGGGAAGCGCGCCACACGGTGCTCCTCATAGCCCCGTATTGGGAGAATCAAACATGGTTCCCGGATCTAATACGGCTGGCGGACACAGCCCCCTGGCCGTTACCGGTGAGGAGAGACCTTCTCTCTCAAGCCCACGGCTCGATTTTGCACCCCCATCCAGAGCGCTGGTCTCTGCATGCGTGGGTCATCAACGGTTACCCGTTGACTTGCCAACAGGGGTTGTGAACACGATCACACAGTCTAGAGCCCCCTCTACGAGGCGGCTCTATGCTTCAAAATGGTCTGTGTTTAGTAAATGGTGCACCGCCAAAGGGCTGGATCCACTAACATGTGGGGTATCGCAGGTGCTGTGCTTCCTCCAAGAGCTGTTGGACGCGGGCAGGTCCCCCTCCACGCTCAAAGTTTATGTTGCGGCCATCTCAGCTTTTGCCGACTCGGCGCTGGGCCGCGCATTAGGGAGGAACGAGTTCATCATCCGCTTCCTCAGGGGAGCGAGGAGATTGAACCCGCCGCGACCCCCGTCGGTTCCTATTTGGGATCTTTCCCTGGTCTTAGAGGCCATGAAAGCGCATCCCTTTGAACCCATGGAAACAGTGGATATGAAATATCTCACGCTAAAAACCGTTTTTCTGATAGCACTGTCGTCAGTTAAACGCGTGGGTGACCTTCACGCGCTGTCAGTTAACGCTGCATGCCTCGAGTTTGGACCTAATGACTCTAAAGTCATCCTCAAACCGAGACACGGTTATGTCCCCAAAAGTCTGGGCACACCGTTCAGAGCGCAGGTCATTTCTCTCTCCGCTTTGCCGTCATCCGGCAGCGAGATCGATGGTAAACTCCTTTGCCCTGTCAGAGCGCTTAGGAATTATACTACACGCTCCGCCGCTGTCAGGCGCTCGGAGCAGCTTTTCGTTTCGTTTGGTGGGCGCACCAAAGGTCTCGCCGCCTCGAAACACAGCCTGTCCAGGTGGATAGTGGACGCGATTGCAGCCGCTTATGCGTCTAAAAATCTGCAGTACCCGCTGGGTATCAGAGCCCACTCCACCAGAGGCATGGCCTCTTCATGGGCTTGGTCTAGTGGAATTTCCATTCATGACATTTGTACAGTGGCAGGCTGGGCCTCCCCCTCTACATTTGTGAGATTTTACAATCTGGAAGTTCCTGCCCTGCAGGCTAAACTCTTATCTGTCTAAGTCCCGCGTAGCCAGCCCACTCTGTGTGCAGACTACTGCTGTGTGATTTAGCTCTCCTGGTTGAGCTCAATTCTGGGGTTGTTAGTCAGACCGGCCACGCCGCTCTGAGCCCCTTATGTGTGTGCTTATGTACTGCGCTAGCCATTCTTGGCCGCCCGGTTCCCTGTTATAGTGTTCCCCGGGTTTCTCCCTGGGACTCATTCAGTGGATGCGGGGCGCGCACGGCGTTGACAAGGGAAGTTCCCGTAGCGTAAGCTTCTTACGCAATACGAGAGAACCTCTCGTAAGAGAACGTACTCGGTTACCTAACGTAACCTCTGTTCTCTCTAGAGAGGGAACGAGTATTGCGTAAACCGCCGTGCTCGCGCCACGAGCTCACTCGCTTCAGCGACAAAAACCAGAGAATAGCAGCCTCTGAACCTTCTTTTATAAGCTAAAGCCACGCCTCCTCACATGGGCTGTGACGCGTGAGCGCGCCCAGCGCGCTCATTGGGCGTGACGTCACGCTAAGGTTTCAGCGATAGGCTGCTGCAGTTGCCGCAGAGCAGCCAATGAGCACGCGACTTCGCTTGCTCTAGGTCTGCTTGCTGCCGCACTGCGTTGACAAGATATTAAATTAAGGATAATTTTTTGACTTCATATCTCGAGAAAAGATGACTTTACCCGTAGCGTAAGCTTCTTACGCAATACTCGTTCCCTCTCTAGAGAGAACAGAGGTTACGTTAGGTAACCGAGTACGTTTTCAGCCATCACTGCAGGGGTCTCATGTGCAAAAGGACATACAATCTGCAGGAATGTATCTTGTCTTCCAAAAGTACAAGAAGGCTACCAGAATGTGAACAGAACAGAACTTAGCTATGGTCCTTTTACAACAGATATTTTAAGTTACCACACATAATGCTTTTGCAACTGTGTCACTTGTAATATAAGACAAGGACATTTGCTTTCATAGATGAACGTCACCTCTGTTATGACAAAAGACAACCACAGGAAGTAAGGAAGCTTTCTTACTTGATTATGTCATGAAGTGGATGTAATTGAATAGAGCCTCACTCTCCACCGACAATGTATTCCTGAGGGTGCATTACACAGGGGTCTGTAAGACCCTCAGGAGCCAGGATTAACTCTCCACTTTAGAGAAAAGAAAAAGGGTACAGTGGTGGGGAACCCTACCAGAGACACCCTGCAATCTCAGAGAAACGGGGAATCTTATTCAAACAGTATCAACAAATAAGAAACAATATCAAGTCTATAAAACTCTTGAAAAGTCGGCGAAGTGTATTGGTGAGAACACTCGTACACAGAATACACACCCAGACATGTGTCTGCACATGACTGCACATCACATTTTTGACATTATTGATACTGCTTGCAGTCTTAATGCAATGGACCGGTCTACGGGACATAAATTAAGCCTTTTAATGAAAGGGTTATTGAGCTGTTTACACTCTCATATACAATAAAAGAGCATGCAGAGCGAGAGTAAATAGAAATGGACACAAAAAACCTGCCTATAGTGCCTACCTTACACAACACCGACAGTGGATTTGCGCAGAGCGGACGAATTCTTTCACACCGCAACTGTCAAAAAATGATGTCACACTCTGCACGCATATTTTAAAAACATAATAAATTTATATCAACATATAAATAACCCTTTTTTAATTGCACACTTAAAGGGTTTATTACAGCACCCCTGCTGAGAAATAAAAGGAGAAATATCACATTTCCTCTCTTCAGGTTAGTGCTGGGCGGTGTACCAGTTCATACCGAATACCGGTTTATTTTTGTTATGATATGAATTTTTTAAATACCGCAATACCGGTGTATGTCGCTTTAATAACAATCGGAACGCGGCGCGACACTGTTTGAGAGGGTCCTTTTTCACAGTTGCACTGTGGTGATGCACGTGTTACCAAGGGGGTAATGTTTCAGAAAAAACGTAAGCTTCCCCGGGCGCCGCCATTGATTAGCAGACCATCACCTGCTGTTAGCATTCCATTGACTCCCATTCATTTTGGCGTCACTTTGACAGCGAATAACTTTACATCTGAGGCATTTAAAGACTCCATTTGTCCATTATTTATTTCTAAAGAAACATGAAAATGTATAAAAGGCTCCATTACCTTGTATTTTACGTTATGGCCCCGTAGAAGCAGTTTTTGTAAAAATAGGCTAACGATTGCGTCATAACCACGCGACTCTCAGACTGTCGCACAGTAGAGAAATTACCGTATGGACAGGAAGAGAAGCTCATGGACACCTCCTACTCACACTCTCCGTCTCTGCAAGTTTCAGAAGGGAATGATTCAGATTTCTCTTGGTACAGCTACTAGAAGACAGACAGGTTGCTCACGTCACATCTACGTCGTCAAGCTCAGTTTGAGTCTGCGCAGTACGGTCAGCCATCAGGAAGTGAGTGCTTCTAATTGACTTCACTTTTCTCCGTTGAATCCAATGGGGTCGCTGTGTCCATTTCTTTTACTGTCTATGCGTGTTACTAAGCGTGACTTTGAAGATGGATAGGTTAAACTATAATTAATAGCTGTCAAATTATATTACAGTGTTTCCCATACATTGGTTCACAATATCAACACAGCCTTTTGGAAAATCTATTTGTGGTTGGCACTGACATCGTTGAATAAACATGAGCACTGCACGTTTCAAAATCAAAACGCGGCGCGGGTGTTTTTATATCAATGTATCTGAAGTGAACTGACGGTCTTTAGAAAAGTTTCTTTGTTATCACGATTGAATCTTTCTTTATCTTTCCTGATAAAGCAGCGTTTATGAGCGTTGCTGCTTTGTGTACAGCAGTTACCGAGGAAATCGTTATTTCTGTCGCTCCTAAAGCGCATCCTGCTGGCACCCCTTTGTGAACAGCCTTGCAAACCTGTATTAATACTGGTGTGGATTTTTTTCTACAATATTCACTCATGACAGTAAAATAGGGCATTCTAAGTTAATCAACTGCAGCATTTCCTCTCTCACTCAGTGAATGTGTTTTACACCCAGTCATGCTTGGAAAAAAAGAATATACTGTGAAACTGGTGTAATTTAGAAAAATACCGTGATGTGGATTTTTGGTCATACCGCCCAGCACTACTTCAGGTGTATACAAGCAGCAACAAGCCTGAGCACAAATGCTGTTCGTGGGTTCAGTGCAGATTATATTCTACAAATCATGCCTTCAATGATTCTGCCTCAACCATTACTTGATGATAGGAACAATCATACCTCAGTGTTTGGATTTATGTGTTTTTTAGCTGAATAGAGCACATTGCTTTCAGGTCAAAGTTTTTAAAGCTACATTTAAAGTTGGCCTTTCTCAGAAGTGCTGTCCTTTTCTAAGGAGTCAGAAACTAGAAGTGCCAGAAAGATTGTTGATGTCTGGACAGCTTCCAATTTAGTCAAAAAAGCTCTGCAAATGGCAACAACGTAAGTTCTTTGATGCAGGGGTTTTCAAACTGGGGTATGGACAGGGAATGATAAGGGAATGATAGGTTTGGAGAAAAAAATAATTATATTATAATATTTTTAGCGCAATTTTCCTACGGACAAAATTGCGATTGTTAACTCATGATTTCTGTTCTGTCTGTGCGCACCAATCTTGCACTTCTATCTCCTCCTCAACCAGACCACCTAGAGACTTCGGGGTTTCGGCATTATGTTAAGGAAGATCTAATCTCGGGAACGCACAAAAAAAAAAAAAAAAAAAAAAAAAAAAAAAACATAAAAAGATTTACTATCTCTTAGTGTTGTGATCCCATGACGTCAGAAAATTGCGCTAAAACACTCACTGAGTTATTATTACTTGTTTATTTTCACAGTATGAATGGGTTTTGTGGATTCATTTTCTTTCATTCCAGCCAAGAGGACAATTTTATTGCTCAGATGCTGTTCGTTCATAGCTCAAGAGTTGCATTTCAGTATCATCTTTGTCTCAAATGTTTCTCTTCTTTCAAACTTTAACACAGTTTGTTAGCTGAGAACTACCAAACTTGCGAAGATGAGACATCTTGAGGCAAAAGACTCAATTATCTCTACATAATTACATTGTTGTCAAGGAATCTCATTTTTCATTTTTATTTTAGTACAGGTTGTACACAAGTGGATTCCTATTGAACAGAAATGCAGCTTGTTAACATACTGTAGTCAGTGTGCGATCTGTCAAGATTACTGAATTCCTACATCAATAATAATGTGTTAAATAATTCAGAAATTCTAAATGTAAAAATGCTTTAAGCATTCCTTGCAACAACATAGAATGAGAATGAATCAATGAGCTGTGAATATCTCCTGATATACTGTAGTTGTAGATTCGATCTGGATGATGAGGAAATGTTTTGCGTTCTAGCAAATAGAAGAAGACAGCTAGCATCTCTCTTAGGAATCTACTTCTACTTAATCACTCCTTTAGTGCATTTAGGTGGGAATGTTGCTTTATTAATTAGGACCAAACACCGTGTTCACCAGAGGAGAACTGGCTCCGACTGAGCCTGGGTTCTCCCAAGGTTTTTTTCTCCATTCTGCCCCTGATGGAGTTTGGGTTCCTGTCGCCTGTGGCTTGCTTAGTTGGGGACTCTTAATATTCAACAGTATTACTGATATGAATGTACTGACGCTGTTGAATGAGACCTGAACTGAGCTGGACCATAAAGCTGCTTTGAAACAATCTGTATTGTTTAAAGCGCAGTATAAATAAAGGTGACTTGACTTGACCAAACACAAGGAAATCTGGTCCACCCTCTTAGCGAACATCTTTATCCTAACAATCACAGGTCGCGAAAACACTCAACATCACTCGCATTTGAAACTAAATAACTTTGTGACATAAGTCCCTCTTCTCCGACTCACACAGTATATTTGTCAGTTGCAACCGCCCTGCTACAGTTTCCTGGATCTGAGGCAGATCTCTGACAGCTTGGAGTTGATCCCGGTACCAATCTGGCTCCTCCGCGCCAACGGGAAACATGCCAGCATGGCATCTGCGGCGGGGGATCGAGCGACACTGCGACAACAGTTGGAGGCTCATGAGTGAGATAGAGGGACGGAGAAAGCGACACAGCAGTTCCTCAGCATTGCCAGGGCTGTCAGACCATTAAAAAGCCAAATGATGATGAATGAGAGAGATCAGCCTGTCGGAAAAAGCCCCCCTGGCTGTCATCAGCCAGCTACCCCACTCTCAATCCTCATTCCACTTTTGAAGGGTTTTTCCTTTCAAATCATTCACATCCCGATGCATCCCGATTCCCGACACACCTCCGAGATACACGCTGATCGTGTTGATGATTTGGTGTCAGAAATTGAATTATTGCATACGGTGATAAAAGTCACAGAAAAGACTTTTCCCGTGCCTCTATCTATAGGGACGTAAAATAGCAGACGAGATATTGAATGAATAGAGTGGGCTTATGGAAGTGGATGGGAACTGTAAATCAAAGACAGTAAATGGATAAGAGCATCCACCTACGAGTGGAACTTCACAGCGGCAGGAGTCTAAGAGCAAGCTGAGATTAAGTCGTGATGAAAAGCTAAAAGAATTTGTTTAGCTGTTTTGAACCAGAGTGGTGCCAAATCTAGTAGAGATATGTACTGTACATAACTCTGAGTGAGAAGGGATTCAGGGGAGCAAACCGGCTCCGTTCCAAAACCTGGCAGGTTGCCACACATAGATAGCTGCCTTCAAAGGTAGCATCCTGACTGTCATACCTCATAGGCGATTGATTTGAAGTGCTTTACACAGGCAGAAACTCAACAAGAGAGACTCGACTTGCAATGATTTTAATAGTTTGACAGTAGCATTTTGCTAAGCTAACGACATGAAAACAAGCACACGTTGCAAAGATTTTATCAAGCACAGATATACTGGATTGTGGAAATCGAAAAAAAATGTAAGTAAAGGAAATCATGGCATGATCCATAATGTTATAGCGGATTCCCATTCATTTTTCAACTCGTGGCTTGTCTCTTATATGTCCCTGTTCTGATGTACTGGCCTTTAGCCAAAGAGTGCAGTAAACACAGTAAACACTTGAGCCCAGATGTACCTCCACTTGATGAATTTAATAAATAATACACAGCTACAAAACAGAATTGATGAGTGACAAAGCATGGGAAAAGTAAACAATAGTAGAAAAAAAGGAAAGAAACACGTTGAGAAAACAAAACATTTGGAAAAGGTCAGGATCAGATAAGTGCAGTATAAAAGATACCATAGGGGAAGACTGGATGTGGGAAAGATGTTAGAAACACACGGGCAGTCATGGTGTGGCAGCCTCAACTGAGCGAGAGCAGCTTCGCCTGTGGAGACATCGATCCACGTATTGACCGAATCCCCACACACCTGCCTTTATCTTACTACAGCTCAGCAAGGCTCCTAGAGGAAGAGTGACCAGCGAGAGGACAAAGAGCGTACGGCAGGAAGAACAGGTCTCCAGTTATTCATCACATATCACCGCCGATGCTCTTGACATTTAGTCTTTGACTCTACATTCAGATGACACTTGCTGCAAAAGATATATTCCTTTGTCATTTTCAGATAGGTGAACAAATATGGCTTTTGTGGCTAGAATTTGAGTAGAATTATGCAAGATCCTTATGCAGGTTTTGACTAGATGAAGCTAAACAGAGATGGGGGTTCTCAAGGCTCTTTCACATGAATATGCGAAGGCTTTTGATTTGACCTCACGTGAAAAGCGTTGCAGATAGTATCACGGATGGGCAATTTTACAAGTTGGCTATAGTTGATATAGGAAGTGGGGAACATGCACTGTAAAAATTCACCGTTTTTGAGCTGGCAAAAGCTTTAATACACTGCAAAGTGAAAATCAGGACCCGACGTCAGGCAGTTTATTTCTAACCTGCTTCAACACACTGTGATTTTCAAGTGATCCTGAAGACTGTCCGAAAGCTTAGGCTGTTGACTTGTTGCCTTATCAAGCAATGACTTCGCAGGCAGCGTAACCGTTTAGTGATCTACAACTTAATAAAGCGAGATTTGGTGAAAACTAAGCAAATATTTAATTACTACAATAGTAATTGCTTGCTAGAAATAACATCAAAAGCGGATAAAGTTGGCCAAAAACGTACATTTACACACAAACTGACCATTAACCGCAACTTTTAGATGCCATATTTATTTTTTAGCTCAACTGTCACGGAATGGAACGCACAGCATTGTGGGATATCAAAGGGAGTGAACAGTGAAGGACATATCTATGCTGCCTTCAAACATCCATCAGATGAAGGTATCTTCAGGGACTGAAGCTAACATTGGATTCGGACGTGCCTTGATGCCTTCCTACCTTCGAATGCATCCTCCGAAGGCCTCATTTTTTTTGCTTGTGGCGCAGCTCTATAGATTAGTTGATTTAGTTGTTTAATGATGTTTGGAGCTAAACTCTACAGGACAATGGATCTCCAGGAGCAGAGTTGAACTCATGAGTCATGTAAAAGGTCCTTTACATGTGCACAATTTAGTCCGAAGAGTCTGAAAACTTCTAATTATTTTCTTCTAATCATTCTCATTGGAGTGCAATCACACATCAACACTAAATCTGGTTCAAAAACAACTCTATCTCTTTCTCTAATGACCTGATACTGCTTTTCCACTGGGGTTGGTGTCAGAGCCAGTGCCTAATTTGTAACCGAGCTGCATTTTTCCAAATCCTGGTTCCTAACCAGCCCCGATAACATTGGGAAGAAGTGTAGTATTTTTTAGTTTTGTCAGATAATTCTATTCTCCTTACTTATATGACTTTGAGCCATTGATTTTCTGTACCCTTCTTCTCTCTTGCCAGTAGCTGAACCTGAAACCAGAAGAACTGAAGCTGTGGTAGTGTTGTTAAATGAGGGTTCTGGCTTTAAGGTCAAGTCAAACATTTGGTAAAATTCTCAAAAACCTACAACAACCATGCTAGGTTTCCTCCCGTCGATGAACTGAGACACGTGGTCAACTCTCTGGTCAGGCATAGGTGTTCTTCGGTGAGAGAGGAAGATCATATAGACCATCTCACGTGGTCTGATGGAAAAGGGGGTCCTAGTGTGAAAGTGCCATTACATTGTAAGTGAATCTTGATTAAGGTCTTGCAGCACATGTAAGTGTGTGTGTGGTGTGTAGTAGTGGTTAAGGCCGCTTCAATCCCTCTAACGAGTGAGCCATGAGCCATCACTATTGTGCCCTTGAGAAAGGCACTTAACCCCAGGTTGCTCCAGGGGAATTGTCTCTGTAATAAGTTCATGTGCTGTTCTATGATGACATTGCGTGAAAGTGACGGAAACAAATTCTGCAGGCTCTGGCCGTGAGGCAATAAATAAAGATTCTAATCTGTTTTATATAGTAGTGTCACTATGAGAACTGGAGCTAAACAGAAATCATGGCCAGAGGAGGTACAAAAGAGAGCAATAAAACAACAAAAAAAGTTGCTCTGTGAAACACATAGTTAAATGTTTCTGGCATTTTGCATTTCATGTCTTATTTATTATTATAATCATTTTTTTCTCTTTCATAAACTCTGTAGTTTAAATAAGATTTGACATTAACAGCTTCCTGGCCAACAGTCCTATGTCACCTTTTTAATTGACAGGCATAGAAAATAACAGTTCTGAGAAGGGCAATTGTTGCACACAAAGCCAACATTTAGAAGAAATGCCTTTATATTTAAAAAGGACTGGAACCTGAAAAATACTGCGTTCAAATACTTTTGGGAAGTTATTTCCGAGTTCATAAATTGCAATTACTGAAAAAATAATAATTGTTGGGCATTTTTTCCTTATACTTACCGACAAAGGAAGGTGTTTTTTTTTTTTTTTTTTTTTTTTTTTTGCACTAGTGCAAAAATGTATGTCCTTTAATAGATGGTCTATCAATGTATTTTATGATTTTATGCACCCAAAATTATGAGAAATGTAGTTTTGTTGAGAAAAGCTCACAAATCGCAGCAATTAGTTGTACAGTCTCAATTATAATACAATTAATCTAACATGACTTGAAGGCAGCAAAAATCATTCGCATTCGCATTGACTAAAATGTTAACCTGATGAACACAAGATCAAATTAACTTCTATTGTTCTGTAAGTTATCTGTTTTATTTTTCTTTAAAGTAATCAGCTATTCCTGGAAAACTAAACATCTAAAAAGGAGTCTGTCCCTTGAGGGAAAAGGAAAAATATTATAATCTGTCATCTAGCTCATTAATATGCAAATTGAATCCTGTTTAGTCAGTCATTTTACCATGCGAGTAAGGTTGTTATATGCCACATCATATTTGTAGAGATGTAGAAAACATAACATTGATGCCTTTTCAATTTGAATATTAATGAGGTTTAAATCATTTGCTGCTCTTCCAGATTTAACAGGTTCTTGCATTTATTAAAGTGTACACAACAAACATCTTCGTAAGATAGATCTTTAAACAGGGCAAGCAATTCTGGGACAGACCAAATCCTATTTGGAAGAGTTAAATGGCTCTGTCTTTGAACTGAATAATGCATTGACAGTGCACATCAAAATATGCACTGCATTTTAGAGCGAAAGACCAAGTAAACCAAAAGCCACTCGTGCAAGTTCAGCAAATACACAACAATATGAGAACCTCAAAAGGTCAATATTGAACTTCACAATTTCCATGAAACAGTCCAATTTGGGCTTGCAGATTTAGGTAACCACTAAGCTGTTCAGATTTTCTTGGATGTTGATCCAAATGGGATCTGTGATTTTGACACGGGAAACTGCTAAACGATATTGCTATACAGTTGAAGACACTGTCATGTGAGTTTGCAGAAATAAAATATTTTAACTTGTGTGCTGGTGCAACAATTTGGGAGGGATGGTGCACCAAAATTATAATATTATGTAAATTGTAAACATCTCAAAAGTAAGACCACAAGATAACATAGCAGAGGTACATTTGTTTCATTACTCACAATTGTTCGAGAAGAACCACTCTTCCAACTCTTCTGACCAACAAGTTATTTTTATTGACTGTACATTTATTTTGAAACTCGGTTACAAATAGTCAAAAGGTGAAGAAACAGGATTATTCCCAGGTCAGCCTGGTGACGGGAAACAGGTGAAAGAACAAAACAGAAGTCCATTTCACACTTTTATAAGCCCTCCAAAAAACAATAGCACTGGTATAACATCCAGAATTAATAGAGGGCCTGATGAAATATCTGCAGTATATGCTATACCTGCAGAAAAATGATTTTGTTAGAATTCAATAAATAAATGGGTAAATAATAATAATAATAATAATAATTACAAAAAATATAATATTTATATCTGTGTTCTTGCACAATTCCCGCTCATTAAACATTTGATAATAAAACCTAAGAAGTGACACAATTTGGAGTCGGTCATCAGCTTGGCAGGAAGACAAGTAGAACATATCTATCCATATCTATCTATTCTCATTTTTTAACACAATATTGTCAAACTTTTTTTTGCTATAATTTATGGGAAATATGATGTAGTGTAGGCAAAATCTATAACACTGTTATATTTAAAATGTATTTACTTTATAAATTTGTATTTTAGCAGTAAATTTAGTAAATTTGTAAATTTAAAATGTTATGTTAGCAGCTAGAAAATAACAAGAAACTAAAAAAACTAATCATGGTTTTAAGCTGCATTTAGACACATTTTGGCAAAGATTGGGAACCTTTTTAATAAAATAAACTAAAGCTCAAATATATTTTTAGGATGAGGTGAAAAAACAACATTTTGTGACAGTTTGTAAAAAAAAAAAAGTTCAAGTACTGGCAATTTTATGATTTTATGAACAGAATCGTTCTATATTTTTGTTACCTGATTTATATGCACCTGCTCTGATCATCACCATCAAACTGTGGAATTATGGTGCGTTCAAGTCCTCCTGGGAGGTTCGTACGTACGAGGTGGGAAGTCGCGCTTATAACGACATGTGCGTTCAAGTCACTTTCATCGGAGCAAGATGGCGGAGTACTTTCTCTTAATTAATTACACAAAAATACAGTAAGGTTATTAAACTCTTGTTCTAGAAAATGAAGAACAAAGAAATGTGCATCAGGTGTACTTTGTATTTTTATGTTTTTAAATAATTTATGAAGCCACTGCAACTCATCGTTACATGTTGCATTGTTATATTATAATACTATCATATTCTGTGTTGGCGATTAGCTAACTGCTCTGTAAATAGAAAAGCCTGACAATATCACAGCTAAATACCTTTACATATTGTGTATTCCGCCATGTTAATCACTGACACGCCCCCAACTCGTTCAGATCGGGGCTTAAAGAAAATCCCGAACTCCCCACTGGTATTTACGACATTGTGGTGGCGTTCAAGTGCGTTCAACTCGTAAATACGATCTATACGAGATGACTTGAACGCACCATTACCCCCAATAAACCACTTGCAAAGAACATGCTGGTCCAATAACTTCCTCTGACGTTTATCGAACCAGGAAATGTATTTTTTCCACCGCTCACGTCTTTAGCACTGTTACCTGTCAGACCCACCTGAATTTGAACTAATCCTGTTATAGCTGAATTAAATTTAGAGAAATTCAGAGAACGTGTCATTCGTCATCTCCTACGCTAATTATTTCCCCTCCGCTGCAGAGCGGGCACTCATGGACTACATTTCCCATGATCCCGTGCTGTTTTGCCCTGTTAGCGCACGCGACATGTCAACAAACACCAAAGTCACACACTGGAGTGAATCTGGGCTGTAACAGATATCACAGCATGATCGGTAAGCCCATGTTTATTAACAGCTACCTATGGCTGTCCGTAGGCTATAATAACAATGCCTTTATTTCCATTTGAAACAGATTTCAGACCGGTGATGTTGTGTCATTTGACATTAGGCTACATTCACATGACAGCTCACTGCGCTCTTCAAATAATCAACATAGCACAGCATAATTGTTTAATAAAGAAATAAGGCATAATCATATAAAATGTTGTAAAATGCATCTCAGTGTAAAGCATTGGGTTCTAGGTTATACTTCAAATTACGCGAATTCAAATAAATGTGAAGGAGAGTTTTGACAACATGAACATTTGAACTTTTTCACCAACAAGACCTACTACTACTACTAATATGAGGCTAGTTGACTTTTTACCTTTTTTATTTATTTATTCAGGGTGAGTTTCTGAAGTCTGCATTTATTTGCAGACACCTTAAAATATTTATGAAATAGGCCACAAAACAATTCAAGAAACAGCAAAAATGATAAGGTAACATACATAAATATCCAATATTTGTTTTCATCTATAATGTGATTAATAAATTGCATAAATTTATAGCATTTAAATAGATAACAATTTCTCCAACAAAAATGTGACAGTATACCTGCTATTTATAAAGAACATAGTTCAGCCATTTAGTTAAAAATCCCTTGTGTAGTTGACTGAGTATATGTCGGTGTGATTTTATTGTGTGCACCTGTTTAACGTTACCTAACAGCTGTTAAAATTGATGACACTAACATTTGGGTATAGAGGACATAATTTAAAAAAAGAGCTTTAGAAGTACAAGATGTTTGAAACCCACATACAAAGAGAATACAAGAATGTGTGTCAAACCATTGAGTTACAGAGAGCTGTATGACCTTTAAGAAAACTTTCCTGTGTGACATGAAGACATGAATGCTCTTATGAATGCATTTAATACTCGTTTGAAGGAAATCATATTTGCAGAGTCTTCTCAGATAGAATACCATTATTATCTGAGATTCATGTTTGTTTTTCATCTATAGGCCTATCGTTTTTTAAATAATTATTTTATTGTTTCAATAAGCATGCTTTATTTATTTTTTTACTTAGCATAGGCCTAATATTTTATCTTTATAGAAATCAAAGCAATTTCGTGAACAGCCATAATCTTGCCATAATCAGCCAAGATCTTTTTGATGAAATCTAAGAGCTTTCTGTCCCTCCATTGACAGCTACGCAACTGACATTTTGATACTTTAAAAAAGTAATAAAGAGTTCGTAAAACTAATCCATATGAATTGACCGGTTTAGTCCAAATTTTCTGAAGAGACTCGATTGCTTTATATGATGAACAGATTGAATTTTGGCTTTTATTCATAAATAAACATTCATCAACTCACACATCAGTTGTGGTATACGGAAGCTCATGCATGTTCGCTTGACGTGTGAGAACCAGTGAGGTTCATTCTTGTATTACGCAGCACGTTTGAGCTTCAGCAAGAGGTTTGTTCTCCCTCGTCAAGTAGGTTCGGTTGAGCTTTAGTCCAGTCATTTTAAGCCAAAATGGGGGTCAACCTTGAACAAATTGCAACGGAAGCAAACTCAACTGATTTTGTATCCTCAATATGTCCTGAGTAAAGAAAAAAAAAGCCCCGAAGAATCCCATTAGGGGAAAGTTATGAAAAAGACCCAAATATAGCCTATTCATTCTTTTTCTTACTTGAATAGGGTAAAAATTTTAACCTTTAGATATCACCATGAAAATTACTGAGTTGATTACTTACATCAAGACAAACAAAAAATGTATTACAAGTTTTTTGAAATTGTTTGTTAACATGGACAAATGGTGCATAATCTAATTACGTTTGTGCTAATTTGCATAAATACCACAACAGATCTAAACATTGGGTAAAGCCAGGTGAAAATGTCTTGTTGAATCTTGTTGACACATAACAGTAAAATACTTAATGTTAAGGTCTGAATGGAACTCATTTAGGCTACCCATGAGCATTAATACATAAAGGAAGGAAGAAGTACTTTAGAAACCAGCCTTTATTAATTATTGTTGCAGAGATGGGGTCCGTGGGACTGTTTCTGGGGGACGAGTCTGAGGGAAGAACAGGAGACAATGGTAAGAAGAATGCAGAAGACAAAAGGTAGGCAAAATAAAAAGTGAACCCCCAGAAACAGTCCCACGGACCCCATCCCTGCAACAATAATTAATAAATGCTGGTTTCTAAAGTACTTCTTCCTTCCTTTATGTATTAATGCTCATGGGTAGCCTAAATAGGTTCCATTCAGACCTTAACATTAAGTCTTTTACTGTTATGTGTCAACAAGATTCAACAAGACATTTTCACCTGGCTTTACCCAATGTTTAGATCTGTTGTGGTATTTATGCAAATTGGCACATACGTAATTAGATTATGCACCATTTGTCCATGTTAACAAACAATTTCAAAAAAACTTGTGATACATTTTTGGTTTGTCTTGATGTAAGTAATCAACTCAGTCATTTTCATGGTGATATCTAAAGGTTAAAATTTTTACCCTATTCAAGAAAGAAAAAGAATGAATAGGCTATATTTGGGTCTTTTTCATAACTTTCCCCTAATGGGATTCTTCGGGGCTTTTTTTTCCGTACTCAGGACATATTGAGGATACAAAATCAGTTGAGTTTGCTTCCTTTGCAATTTGTTCAACCTTTTTTCATAAAATGACTGGACTACTTCTGTTTTTGTTTGCTGATCTATGTTTATATGTGAATAAAAGCCTAAATTCAATCTGTTCATCATATAAAGCGATCAAGTCTCTTTAGAATATTTGGACTAAACTGCACAATTTATATGAATTAGTTTTACAATCTTTTTATGAACTTTTTGAAGCGTCACAGCGGTAGTTGCGTAGCTTTCAGTGGAGGGAAAGAAAGCTCTCAGATTTCATCAAAAAGATCTTCATTTGTGTTCTGAAGATGATCGAAAAGTCTTACAGGTTTGGAACGACATGAGGGTGAGTAAATGATGACAGAATTTACATTTTTGGGCAAACTATCCCTTTAATCTAAGTTCTGTCTGTGAAACCAGGCCTATATAGAATTCGGTTGTAGCATATTTTCCGGTAAAACTTTCTCTCATGCATCTTTCAGCAGATGTTTTCTCAAAGCAAAATTCTTTTGTCCTTTTTAGGTGTCTCGCATAATTTTCCGACCCGTCATATTCCACTTCCCTTTGCCTGCCTAGATTATCTGTGAAAAATGATATCAATGTTGAATCTGAAATAAATCGTTAGAGCTTCTCAGCCTGAGTCTGCCTTTGGACTGCTGGGCTCTGAAGAAGACGTATTGATTGTGTCTTTTCGAGTGTCTCGGTACGGGGCTCGCTGATCCCCGCGAGACAGGGATTTGGTTTGAGTGAACTGACTGGCGCTTGTCTGGCAGAATGAGCATGAATCAAGCAGCACGCCTCTACCCTCAGGCACAGCATCTCCTGCTATTGGAACAATATCTGTGCCAATAGTCATGTCACGTAAGCTTGTTTTTATATTGACTGAGCTGTGAGGAGAACTAACTCTCGTCCCGCCAGGGTAGAGCATGTTCAGCAGCACCAAAATCTGTCTTGCATCAATGCATCTGGATATGTTTTTTGATTAGAAAAGATTTAAATTGGCTTGAATTGGATGCAATAATCTTGCATCTTTTTAATGTTCAAATGCTGCACTCCATACAAATGCTTCTATTCAGAATACCGAGCTGAACGTCTGAATGCTCTTATGACAGTCTGCAACATAATTAATTACTTTTGACATATTTGACATTTTAGCTTTTACTCAAGCAATTATTTTAGGGTTAGGTGTCTCTCAAGAGCACAATGGGTATAGTTCATGTCATGATCATTTACTCAACTCTATCTGTGAAATGCAAAATGAAATGTTCCAATGTCTGAGCTGCTTTTGTACATACAAGGAAAGTCGATGGTGGTTTATACTGTCATAAATGACAAAAAAGCTCCATAAAAGTATCATAAAAATAGTCCATACGACTTGTACATAATATTCTATAAATCTTCAGAAGAAATACAATAGCTTTGTAATGGAAACAGACCTAAATTGAAGTTGTTTTTCACACTGTTCATTTAGTGTCGTTAGTACTTCAGTATCAGCTTACTTTATTTTAGGTAGTTGCCAAGGCAACATTTCTAATTTCAGTTCTTTTTTTTTAGTTTAAGTTTTTTGTTAACAATTTATATTTTATTTCAGCTTTATTTCAATTAATGAAATCGATCCTTGATAGTTTTAGTTCGAGTTTTAGTGAAACTATAGTGTTGTGATATGTCTTGTGAAACATGAGAACTGATGGCATTTTGTAAGACTTTAGTGGGGCTTAGGCAGTGTACATGTGTTTGTGTGTTCTTTTGCTTGTCAGTGTAAATATCAGCACTTTTTATTTCGTGCTTCACAGAAGAAAATGAATGATGTGAGGAGAAAGGTCATATGAAGCCTCTGATGATTTTTTTTTATTTTATAAAAAGCCATAGATTTTCTGAAACGGAATGATGATTTAGCATAATATATATAATTTTATACTACAGGGCCGTTGAATGCTTGAATCTGATTGGTTGAAGAACGTTCTAAGGTGTGCATTATTTTCAGGGAAACGCACAGCTAAAGTAGTTCCAGGCATGTCTTGACCGCATTACAGTTCCATATCACTTCGCGTAGTTAACGGTAACTAGTGCAAAAAATGCCCGTGCAAAATCAGTTTTTGTGTGTGTTTTTAGTAATTGTTGGTTTGGTGTGATTGAATGCTCATTGTTACAATTACACAGCAAAAGTTCAGTGACATTTTTTTTTGTGCATGGTAGAAAGCACACAGTGAACTCCGAGAAAACGCTGCGCTTGAGTAAACAGTTTGTGTATAGGCCACTACAAATGATGCCCGTGAAAGAGACTGTGAACGCATTGAATAGGATATGTTTAGTTGGTGAATAGCATAGGCTACTATTACACAGTAGCGATAGCGTTAAGCGCACCAGAATGAAATATAATATTCAGAAGTAAACAGCATAGCTGACTTACAGATTCAGTTTACATCCACAAATGAATAAGAGTGTCGATTCAGGGAGCAGTGCAAAATGCCCGTGCAAAATCAGTTTTTGTGTGTGTTTTTAGTAATTGTTGGTTTCTTGGTAAAGAAAACACATTTTTACTCAAATTAATCAAAATGGATTTATCACGTTTTGGATCCAAACTATAATATTCAGAAGTAAACAGTGTAGCTGACAGATTGTCAGAATGTTTATTTTTAAACCACAACCTTCTTGGGGCTTCTTTGACCGATACAACTCTCTAGTGTCAGAATGTTTATTTTTAAACCACAACCTTATAAAAATGATATATTTAACGATATCTTTAGCATTTCTCATCCAAACAACGTCAAACTTGGCACTGCACTTACTCGTGACCGTAGCGAGACACCTGTCAAGTTTGAAATCCATCGGACTAACGGTTCGAGAGATATGTGGTTAACAGACACACAGACAGACAGACAGACAGACAGACACACACACACACACACAGACAGACAGACGTTTCTGTAATTTATAGAGAGATAACGGAAAATAGGATACAATTCATAACAAGAAAAAACATGCAGTCCCATGCGCTTGATCTGCAATTTTCAATGTCTAGCTTCACAATCAATGGAAACATGCAGTTTAATTTTAATAAAGTATATAGTCCTAGGCTATCTATAATAGAAAATTAAACTGAATATAGGCTAAATAAATGGATAGTCCTGCAGCAAAATAAATAAATAATTATTGATAGGTCTACTTGTTAAAGGGGCTTGTGTTTCATTTATTTGGCTAGTCTACTGTCATCTGTCAATAATAGAAAAAAGAATGAACAAATTAATTATAACGAATTGAATGAATAAATAAATAATAATATTGACGCACATGCTTTTCTGTCTCATTTTTGCAACATCTCTCTCTAATAACTGCATTAATAACTGCATAAAGCCGGGGACACACTTTAAGGCCGGTTATTAATGTAATTTGATATGACTGATCATGACCAAACGCGTGTTCAGCGCGTTCAGTCTGTGTTCAAAGTCGGTGTTTAAAATCTGCTGCGATGAAAACAGTCAGAAAATGTGTCAGCTAGTCGTGTGTCCCCAGCATTAGTCTGCTATCAGTGGCTCAAACCTCCGTTACTAACTCTAAAATGACGTTTTGGAATTAACAACGGAGGCACTGGATTAGATGCATAAGAAATTAGTCCTACATACAAGAGCGTTTTAATGACAAAAACTTTACAAACGTCTTGAAATACATAATCTGAACAATGTTTCGAGGTGTGGTAACTGTAGTATAAGCGGAATAATTGACTTCAGGCCGTTGAATTATTAGAAAAATAATGCACACCCGAGGTGAACGGCCACTCCGCTTCGCGTCGTGACCGCATTACCACCTCGGGTGTGCATTATTTTTCTAATAATTCAACGGCCTGTCGTCAATTATTCCTTACTTCATTACCAGTTTTTTTTCTTCCATATTATTATTTTTTAAATGTCAACCAACCTTATGATAAAATAAAGTGCATGTTTTATTCCTGAGCTGTCAGACAACTTTGTGTAAGAGGTATTTGTGTATGTGCTGTCTCAGGATTCAGAAATGTAGTCGCTGTCTTCTGTCAGGTCCTCTTCGGATGTCTCTTTGAGTGTTACAAGAAGTTGAAGGAGCCACGTTTTCTGTGGTCTTACTTGAAAACCATCTATATTTGAGGCTTTTCCCCACTGTAGGTTTTATCTCTTCTTTTTTTAAAGCATGCTCTAGTTTCTAAATACAACACTTCATTTTACATTTTGTCCTGTCCTGTCTTTCTACTGTCTGCATGACGTTGCTTATGGAAGCTGAGACACTATCTGGTCTGATTCGTCATAGCATCCTACAGTGTGTTGCTGTATTGCTCTTAGTCTGCATATAGATGAAAGAACAGCTTTCATGCTTGAAATCTTTCATGTTTATTGGTCACTCTGACAAAAAAAGAAAGAAAGGAAAGGTTTTAACATTTTCTGAAGAAATGTGAGTGATGCTTGCAGACACCTTGCAGATGCTTGTTATCAGGCTGTTGTTGTGCACTTGCTAAGGTGTTTGACTGCAGTCGGTTACTTGGCCGTTGTTTGGTTGTTTTGGGTGGATGCGGGCTCAAGACAAAATTGCATTCAGTTCTCTCTAGATAGTATGACCGTCACCGCACAGTAAAACAACAACTCAACTCTCCTTGACCAGCTGTAGAGTTGAAGTATCATTCATGCCTTTAGCACAAGCACCAAAAGCAGCCCATACTAATTCTCTAAGTTCCCTTTAATAGAAAATTATGCATTTTCATTCCTTCATACATGGTTGCAACAACATTTAGTTCAAATTTTTTAAGTGCCATTGTTAAAAAATGCTATTGACTGAAATTTCAAAGACGTTCAGTTCTTATGCTTTAAAATTTTATGCGATATGTATATGTACCTTCCTGACAAAAACAAAACAAAAACAAATTAAAAAGAGAATAGAGGTTGATGATATTTAAATGTGTTGGTGTAGATATAGAAAATGGGTAAAATTCAACAATTTCACAAACATTTTTACAAAAGTGAAACTGCAAATGATGGAGCCACATTGAGATATCTCTGGAAATGAACCATATTTGGCCATAAAAATTAAGATACCAAAATAAATATTTGTTAAGAATTAGAATCTAAAAGGATATCTTTAATACTTCTTGAGTTACAGGCACGCAAACTTCGGGCAAAACACACAAGAAGCGTTTTTGCCATTTTTGAACGGTCACCGTTGGCATTTAATGCAAGATTTCTAAAGTAAACAGATTTAACGAATAGACCTACCAATCTCTGTGTAAATATACATCCATGACACTTAATATTTTGAAAAATCAATGTTTTTAAAAACTGCGTTACACGCCACTGCTGGAATCCACACACATTTGGCGGGTGTTAATGTCAAGCCCTGCTTATAATAACAAATCAGGGTTTGTGTACTGATATGACCATTACTTTTTATGGCTTTTAGTGTTTTGAAAATTGTGATGGGATTTGGGGCTTAATTTGATCAAAATACGGAAACTTATTAATTTTGGATGACTAATACACACACACACACACACACACACACACACACACACACACACACACACACACACACACACACACACACACACAAGCTAGCTGCTCCCTGACTCTTCTTTGCTGTTTACAAGGCTGTTATAGAGACCGATGTCTCAGGACAGCTATTTCAGGGATATCTGTCAGGCAGTAGGGACATGTAATGTGCAATATACCAAAAAATATTGCTTGCTGCATTTTTAAGATGGGATAATACTGTGTGCGCTTCTCATAACAATCATATTTTGTTGTAAAAGCCATTTGAGGTTTGCAGTACCGTCCCCAAAGCAGATTCTATCAGGGGAAAATCAACCCCACTATAGACCCTGAACAGAAACACAGGTAAAGTAAAGGGTTTGTATATTGGGTTCAGCGCTAATGTTTTTCCTGTGCTGTCCTCTGGTGGAGACGGATAGAGACAGATTGACAGTGGATATCTGTTCAAAGTGGAAGTGATCAGGAGGTCAGGAGGGTCTGCTTATAAACTCAGTCAGAGAGAGAGAGAGAGAGCGCCGTGTCGGTCCTCTCTCGGGACGGCAGTGCAAAGGGACAGGATTATTTACTCGCTGTGTTTGGAGTCCAAGGAGAGAATAAATTGCTATTGATTTTTGCAGTTAAGTGTCTTTCCTGCCTCCAGACTGACTGTGGGCAAAGAATAATTTGCTTTAATATGTATCCACATTCGTCTTACCTCTTTTTCTCCATGTCCAAAGTGGAACGTTTTTTTGACGCAGCATTTTCTCTCGCTGTCAGCAACTCTCAGACCATCATATACACTGCGTTACACTCGGAGCCTCTGTGTAGATCTGTTGAGGCTGCTGCTCATAACTGAATCTGAATCTTAAATCTTGAAGTTGGCATGTACTGTATTAGAAATGCTATTTTAGGACGCGAGGGCCACAGAACAGCAGTGGACTCAAGCTGCACGTGTCTCTATTTGCATGCTTTTATCTTATGCAAACTTTCTACTTCACTGGGGAGTTGAAAGTATATGTTGGAATATGTAGGAAGACAATGAGACCCAGTTACTGCATCAGATTATCAATGTGCAATTTGCAATTAAGGAGCAATTTATGAGTGACATTGTTATGTGAATAAACAAATATAGGGCTCTACAGTAACATTTATGTGCATGAGGCACAGTCAAAAATGTAGGGGCAAAGTTTTTAAAGAAATTAATACTTTTATTCAGCACGGATGCATTAAATTGATCACAATTGACAGTAAATACATTTATATATGTTACAAAAGATTTATTTCTATTTTAAATAAATGCTGTTCTTTTGGACTTCATAAAAAATTCCTGAAAAAACATTGATTTCAACATTGATAATAATAAGAAATGTTTCTTGAGAAGCAAATCATCATGATGATTTCTCAGAATGATTTCTGATGGATCATGTGACACTGAAGACTGGAGTAATGATGCTGAAAATTCAGCTTTGATCACAGGAATAAATGTTATTAATAGTATTATTGCTTTTACTGTATTTGGATCAAATAAATGCAGCCTTGGTGAGCACAATTGGCTTCTTTCAAAAACATTTTAAAAAACGTACCGACCCCAAACTTTTGAACGATTAACAGTGACTACAGAAAAAAATGATATTCACAAAGTATTGCTTGTTAAATATGTGCAGCTTTAACTGACCAAATAACTAAAATACATTTTGACAAATGAAAATTTATATAAAGTGCTATAAAGTGCTATAAAGCATATCATTCTCATTAGTATGAAAATTCACATTCATGAACATTCAAATATATATATACACTCACCTAAAGGATTATTAGGAACACCATACTAATACTGTGTTTGACCCCCTTTCGCCTTCAGAACTGCCTTAATTCTACGTGGCATTGATTCAACAAGGTGCTGAAAGCATTCTTTAAAATGTTGGCCCATATTGATAGGATAGCATCTTGCAGTTGATGGAGATTTGTGGGATGCAAATCCAAGGCACGAAGCTCCCGTTCCACCACATCCCAAAGATGCTCTACTGGGTTGAGATCTGGTGACTGTGGGGGCCATTTTAGTACAGTGAACTCATTGTCATGTTCAAGAAACCATTTTGAAATAATTCGAGCTTTGTGACATGGTGCATTATCCTGCTGGAAGTAGCCATCAGAGGATGGGTACGTGGTGGTCATAAAGGGATGGACAATGTCAGAAACAATGCTCAGGTAGGCCGTGGCATTTAAACGATGCCCAATTGGCACTAAGGGGCCTAAAGTGTACCAAGAAAACATCCCCCACACCATTACACCACCACCACCAGCCTGCACAGTGGTAACAAGGCATGATGGATCCATGTTCTCATTCTGTTTACGCCAAATTCTGACTCTACCATCTGAATGTCTCAACAGAAATCGAGACTCATCAGATCAGGCAACATTTTTCCAGTCTTCAACTGTCCAATTTTGGTGAGCTCGTGCAAATTGTAGCCTCGTTTTCCTATTTGTAGTGGAGATGAGTGGTACCCGGTGGGGTCTTCTGCTGTTGTAGCCCATCCGCCTCAAGGTTGTGCGTGTTGTGGCTTCACAAATGCTTTGCTGCATACCTCGGTTGTAACGAGTGGTTATTTTAGTCAAAGTTGCTCTTCTATCAGCTTGAATCAGTCGGCCCATTCTCCTCTGACCTCTAGCATCAACAAGGCATTTTCGCCCAGAGGACTGCCGCATACTGGATGTTTTTCCCTTTTCACACCATTCTTTGTAAACCCTAGAAATGGTTGTGCGTGAAAATCCCAGTAACTGAGCAGATTGTGAAATACTCAGACCGGCCCGTCTGGCACCAACAACCATGCCACGCTCAAAATTGTTTAAATCACCTTTCTTTCCCATTCTGACATTCAGTTTGGAGTTCAGGAGATTGTCTTGACCAGGACCACACCCCTAAATGCATTGAAGCAACTGCCATGTGATTGGTTGATTAGATAATTGCATTAATGAGAAATTGAACAGGTGTTCCTAATAATCCTTTAGGTGAGTGTATATATGAAAATACTTTAATCAAACTTCATAACTAACATTCTATGAGGTGCACATAAACTACCTCATTATTTTTTAATTGAAGATGTCCTACTAAGGTGTCTGCTTTTCTCATGGATATTAATGACATTACTTGACATTAAGTAACTTATTTGCTAACTGGCAGATATTTTTTCACTAATCAGTCGGTGAATTAAAGAATCTGGTGAAATTGTGGCTCATAAATTTTTCCATAAGGTGTCCGGGCAACACCTGCATGACCCTAGTCAATTTAATTAGAAGTTCTACTTGTTCAGAAATCATAATTACAATGTGCACTTGAACGATTTTAGATGGAATAAAAAGGACTTTAATTTTCCATTTCATAAACGCCATGCCACAACAGAATAAAACAACAACAACAACACACACACAGAATGCAAGAACATGTCCTGTGTGAGTGCAAAAAAATTCTCGATGTATTTGCACAGACATAAACGAAAATAGCCTATAAGGTTTTATTTTGAGGCGGTTATCTGAGGTTATTATGGAGTTATTTATAAGTTTTAACCAGGTGTCAGATGTGCAGGTTTTTGCACTGCTCTATATTATATTATGAATATTTTCGGATTGCACAGATTCGGCCTGTGGCGTTTATGATCACTAGTCCCACTGCTTTAATTAGCCTCCAGTAATAAGCCTCAAGTAATCAGGCTGGACTTTACATAAAATGATCATTGCGTTAATTAGCAACAGTTTCTAATGCACAATCTAAGCATATCTATGCCTCAGAGCCCCTAGTCACATTCTGTTTCAATTTGCATTCAAATGCAAGCATCTACCTAAATTCATTACCATAAAATTAATTTGTACTCAACTTTGAGGTTTGTACATTTGTCAGAAACTGAATAAAGTCACAAGAAAACCATCACAAACTCCTCCGTTGCGTAAGAGACTGTTGGCAGTATTAGCAGTAGAGGTCGAGTGATTGATCGTTTTTGCCGATTATTCGGCACCGATAACTGATTTCTGGAACAATTACAAGATACTGATACAAGATACCGGGTTGCATCCATTGTTTGAGCGGCTGAGAAGGATGTGCTGGCATTAAACAATACGAGAGCGACCTCTAGAGGCGAAAAACAAACTATCACTGACGCCTTTTGGAGTTTGTTTTGACACGCAAGACACTTTATATGTGGATTTAAAACAGACAGTGAAATGGTATGTTATACAGTGACAGTAATACGAGATATAAACTCGCAATTGTGTTTTTTTTATCTCGCAATTGCGAGTTTATATCTCGTAATTCTGACTTTATAACATGAAATTCTGACTTTATATCACGCAATTCTGACTTAATATCTCTCAATTCTGAGAAATAAAGTCAGAATTGCGAGATGTAAACTTGCAATTATGAGATAAAAAGTCGCAATTATCTTTTAAAATGTTTTATTCTGTGGTGGAAACAAGCTACCATAGTAATGTTTGTTTTCATTAAGTAGGCCTATCTTTTTTTTTAAATATCGGTTGATTAATCGGTTACCGGCCAGCATGGGCCAACCTAGTTATCGTTGTCGGTAAATGTCACTATTGGTCGACATCTAATTAGCAGTGATTAGCAAGCACAAGTTCCTTCTTTGAAAAGGTAATCTTAATCTCATGCTGTTTAGGACTGATGGTATGTGCATCAGGAGAGAGTGTAATTATCAAGTGAGGTTTTGGGTTAAAGGTTAAAATCCAAGGGTGATAGACAATCTTCATTTTCAAACGCAAGCTATTTCTCTCTGGAGCAGAACTCTTTATATTCCTTTCGTAGAAAGTCAGTTCATTTCCCGCTGAACATGGAAATGACTAATTTTCCATTTACATCTTTCAACATTTCAGAGCTTTTTATAACCCGATGACCTTTTAAGAGAACAAATTTGAGATTTAAGGCCATTCTATTTACTGCTTTTCAGGCTGCCAAGAGGGAATTCAAATAGCGTATTTTAATCACATATTAACATTCGGGAGCTCTTTTAGCTCTTTATCTGAAGCCTGATATGTCTTTTCAGTCATATTTCCGCTTATTGGTTCCACCCGAGGCTCAGAAAAAGAAGAGACTTTGAGAAATCGTAGCTTTGGCGTGTGCTGGCAGAAAGGAAATTGGTGTGTCAATCACAGGTTTTCATATCTCCAAGCGAGCTGTCATGAGAATCAGAGAAATGGATGGAGACGCTGAAAGCAAAGAGTGGCAATAAATAGCATAGGTTGGAGAAAGTGAGTAAAGGGGTAGATACCACAACAGCAGAGTGCAAGTGCTGCTATCTAATTACCCCCGCACATTGCAGAGCTATTGCTGAAATTGAACAGGATAATGACTGCACTGCTGTCAGTCAATACTAGTACAGGGTCAGTGGATTTGCACCGATATGTTTGTCGCCCGAGCTTAAAGTCTATCATTAGGCCACTTTTAAGGGTCTACAAGGTCGTTTATGTCCCGAATGCTGTCATTCATTGCAGCGCTTTCCAGATAATGGAATACGTGCATCGTGCCTGAATGTTTGCGGTAAATGACAGCATAAAAGGACGGCTTAAACCCTTGTGCGTGAACAAAATACAGTGCGTGTTGTTTTCCACTGTGACAGGGGAGACTGAAAGTTTTTCAGAAATTAATGAGCTGCGAAGATTTCTTTTATAAGAGAAATGTCATTCTTTTGAGGAGGCTTTTATCTTTATTATAATATCAGGACAATGTCACCCTGACCTTTTTTGTCTCCCAAAAAATGTCAAAATGAATTATAATTCTGAAATTAAAAACATGTTCATTGTAGAAGAGGTGTATTGATCCATTATATGTCTCTGAAATTAATTTTTAATATATATATATATATATATATATATATATATATATATATATATATATATATATATATATATATATAAAATTAAATATTTTTGGTTTATATATATATATATATATATATATATATATATATATATATATATATATATATATAAAATCTTTTTTTTATTTTATTATTATTTTTTTTAAATAAAGTAAATAAATCCTATATAGTAAATAAAGAAAATGCAGCGTGTTATTGATCACTATTTTGACTGAAATTAATGTAAATGAGGCTGTCTGTCAAGCTCCAAAATAGGTAAAAGGGGAAGCTTTTCAAGATTATCAAATGGAAAGCTTGAAAGATCAAGTCTCCGTTAATTGTAATTGTATGGAAAAGAGCAACCACGACATTCTTTAAAATTTCTGTTAGAGATGCACCGAAATTTCGGCTACTGAGATTTTTCGTCTGAAAAAGCTATTTTCGGTTTTGGAGGGCTGAAATTAGTCATTTTTACTGTGTTCAGCGTCTATTTCGTGCTCAGTGGATTTTATGTTCCACAGAAGTAATGCAGGTTTAGAACGACATGAGGGTGATTTAAATTTGATGTATTTTTGGTCACATATTCCACTTTGACATTTGAAACGCTTAGTAACTGACATTGCAACGTATGCAATCTTCATGTTTCTACCAAGCACAAAACCTTTTCATTCTTGGGCAGTGTCTCTAAAATACCTACAATTTACATGTATAGTCTTACTGCAGGTCTAATGCGTTTTTCCTCTCTTGCTCTTAGGACCCCAATCCCATTCTTGAAACACCTCACTTTGATCCATTTTCCCTGAATTAATGTTTTATTGTTTAGTCAATGATTAGACCTAGGAATAATTTCATGGTTCAGTTGTGCCGGTGTGTGAATAGCCACCTGAAACACGCTGGGCTCCTTCTCTGAATACCTCACTTTATAATTAAAACTTGAGGATGGGGTCTGGAAAACAAATTCTGCCTGAAATTGGAATTGGTTACACAGACTCATGCAAATGTGAGATGGCGGCAGCCGCCCCAGGCCTGACGTGAAGGACGCAGGTGAAACATTTCTCACTGGGGATAAATCACAAAATGGGAAAAACTAGAGAAAAGATTAGAAGAGCAGTATGTTAGTCATAGGCCAAAAACAATAACGGTATCACATAAAAAAAAATAAAAAAAAATTCCTTCATCTCATTTTAATTTGGAACTTTGAACCAATTATTCATAACAAATGATTGATAAATGTGACACATTTCACTCAGAGTTTATTCTGTCATACTTAAAAACTTACAGTATATACTTATAAAACAGGATATATAACCTAAGAAAATATTTTTCCTTAAAATTTTATAAAACATATATTCAGTATTTAGGCCTAAATACTGTAGATGCAGGACAGTTAGATTTTCTTAAAAAGAAATGGATAGGAAGGACACTTTAAATGGATCAAAAGTGATAGTAAAGACACACTTATCTCGGTTTCCACAGAAATATCATCATATTAGAATGATTTCTGAAGGATCATGTGACACTGAAGACTGGAGTAATGATGCTGAAAATTCAGATTTGGTCACAGGAATAAATTACATTTTAAATGTATTCCTATAACATTTTTATAACAAATTTATAGAACAGTCATTTTATATTGCAAAATATTGTTTACTGTATTATAATTAAATAAATGCAGCCTTGGCGAGCATAAGAAACTTAATAAACATTATAATCATAATTTTCTGTAAAAAAAAAAAACATTACTGACAAACCTTTGAACGGTAGTGTGTGTAGATAGAGAAATAGACAGACAGATGGATGGTCGGATGGAGACTTTTTGACGTATTTATTTTAGTAGGCTGGTTGTGTATAAGAGCACTTGTGCAGTGCTTTTAACTCTCAGACCTCTTGGATTCAGGCAAACAGAACACTTACTTTAAAGAGACTGCAGCTTAATGCTAAATAAACAATGCATTTTTCATATAGAGCCCTTGAACTAAATCTAGCATTTTCAATTTCATCCTAGCTTTTCCTTTTTACGTTGCCTCATCCTTCTTGTTTTAAGTGCTTTATCGTTTTGCATCTATCAGCTGGTTTATAAGTGTCTGGTGGGCTGAAGCCAGTGTCCCTCAGGTGTGCTGGCCCCGGTGCCACCGGCACAGGTCGAGTCTCACTGCCTAATTACCATTGTTAATGATGTGCCTTTCTGCTCAACCTGTGCCTCAGTGATGGGCCATGACAGACAGACAGTCACGCTCTTGTGTCCAAAATCATCAACACCATTTGGTCCGCCTGTCAGTTTATTGCCTCCAACAGCAGTATATGAATTTATCTTCACAGAGACGAGGTCAGTAGATGTCAAGGCGAATCAGGGATGTTCATAATCTGATTTGAGGGACCAGCCGGGGACACAGATCTCAGCCGAATGGCCTGTGACATCATTTTAGACTTTGAGGCTTTTTTCACACTTGCTTCAATGGCTTGGTACGAACCCTAGTTTGATTTCACCCATGTTTCACCATGCAGGTCTCTTATTCCTCATGCAGAGGATTCATGTGTGATTGGCTAGTGCAGGTTCAGACATGATGCTCAGTGTTGGGGGTAACACATATAGGCCTACAAGTAACGCGAGTTATGTAATCTGATTACTTTAAGTAACTAAATAATCTCACTTTATTAACCAATGTCTTTGCTGCTTACCATTGATGATCCAGTTTAACCATACGAATAAGCAAAAATGACTAGTTAAGCATCACATGTCTGTTTCCTTTTTTATTGCTGAAGTAAGAGTGTTGAACCAGAGCCCGTCTACGGAGAGCCTGGCCACTCCCTATTAAGTCCTATTGTACCGAATTTTGGTTGTAGTTCCACCAGAGTTCCACTGGGGGCGTTCGCCCATGAGTGCAAAATGAATGGGAGTCTATGGAGCTAGACGGCTAATTTTGTCTCTTTCACCCGATTGCCGTTGAGAAATCTCAGATTTGATTGTAGGTTTTGCAAGTTCAACATGGGTTATAGGTCGAAAGTTGAATGAACAAGTATGTCCTTTCGATTTCTTACAGGCTGAGTTGTTGTTGCCCATAACATGCTAGCATTCTGCTAATGAACGCTGATTGGTCAGTGAAGGACTGATTACGACCAGAGATACCGCTTGATGGCATCGTGGCATCCGAAGCGGGACCAGGAACAAACAAAACAAAACCTCTTCTAGCACGTGTATTTACCTGTGTCAGCTGTGTTGTCGATGCCTCGAGAGAAAAGAAAGTGGCAGAGCGCGAAAGCACCAAAGTGACAGAAGGATTGCTGTAAAGCAGTATCTCTGGTCGTACGATGTGTATGGCGTCATTGAAATTTTAAAACACTTTTTAAAGCAAATAAGTGACTTTAAAAAATCTAACACCCAGCAATGTGTAATTTCTTTGCATCTCCTTTCGAATACAACATTCAAATTACTAGACAAAAAATTATATCCTGAGAAAAGTGGATTTTGAGGGGTATAGCGCCATAGACCTCCATTCATTCTGCACTCGTCCTGTGAGCGCCCTCATGTGGAGCCAGAGTGGAACTGCAACCAGTTCAGAAGCCAGAAGTTTACTGAGAGTGGAACTTCTCCCCTTATTAGGCATTCTCTGGTTGAACTTTCTCCTCCTGTGTCCTATTCTTCTGCAATCCAGAATGGCAGCGGTTTGTTTGAGCTGCGCCCTCTTCTGTACAGGCGTGAGTTTGCATTTCCTTCAGCCTGAAGCTTATTCATTTCACTTTTGGTGTGCAAGCATCTTTACATTTGCCAAAAATAAAAAAGTATTTCCATAAAAAGTATTCTAACACATTACTTTTAAAAGAAACTTTCCCCAACACTGCTGCTGCTGCATAGACACACATAATCCCGTTGCAGATCTAAGCAGGTGGAGCTGGGGGAGGTGGAGGGGTTCAGCACTGCAGGCCTAGTTTACAGCAAACACTGAACCAGACTATTTAAATGTTGAGCAACCAATCTCATTGGCTGCAGGATCAGTAGAGGCCAATCAGATTGCTCCATGCGGTAATGATGTAATTGCTTGCAGATTGCATGTAAAAAAGAACAGCCAGTGCCCTCTAGAGTTTCATGACTGAACTACATATTAATCATCCTTGGTGTGACACACAGATTCACAGATAACTTTTGACAATAACTATAATTAATTAAAGCAATTAAGCTACAGTGCGTCATTTGTAATTAAATGATCGATTGTTTCAACACATTCCCTATATATATTTATTACATTTTATTATAGCTGAAGTTGTACATTTTTATGCACCTTTAAGTGGTGATTTACTGCATGTTTCCATTAGCTCTTTCCAGAGAAAAATTACTCGTCCACTGTGCTAATAGGAGAGGACGGATGGAGGAGGGAATATTTCCTAGTGCCGCTGTGCGCCTGATGAACTGCGCTCGACGGAATCAATTTGGCCATTGGTCTGCGGATAACTCTCCTCTAGACAGTGCCGCGGGCCTCTCGTCTTTTGCTCCTGTACTCTCTCCCTTTCCCCGTTTCTCCTCCACCCTCCTCCTTCCCTTCCATGTGGATGGATAGATAGCACTATACAGTTGGTAGTTCTGTGTCACTACCACTGAGTTGTGGCCCAAACAACGCTGTCTATTTTTGTCCTTCCAGTCATATCACTAAAAGTCGAGAGGCAGGGAATGAAAAAGCCTTACAGTAGTATTTGTTCTCTTAATTGCTCAAACAGAGTTCTGGAATGGAAGAATCAATCTTCTTTATTGTTATGGTAGGGGAAATTAAAGGCAATGGAGTTGGCAGTATTTTATGGTGCTTTTGTCAGCGCTGTAGCGGTGCTTTATTGCTAATCAATGGCAAGTAGACCGACCCGAGCCCAGAGAAAGTGGCCTGCAATGTCAGCTGTTGTTCCTAAGGTGTTTTTACAGTAATCACCTTCTTATTTCCATGAACATTATAGGGATGTGCAAAACGACATATTTTCTGAATCGACTAGGGCAGTGGGTTAGTCAATGAAGCAGTCCATTAGTCTGTTTCAAGGAAGTCTTGTTAATTAAGGTCCATCAGACCCCGGTCAGAGGTGTTTCTTAGAGGGTGTGCACACAGCCCAAATTCTTGTATAAAAAAAAAAGCAAAAAAAAAAACAAACACCTGGACGGAGCATCACACTGACTTTTATACGTCCCCCAAAATAAAATAAATTTTAATTCAGGAATGAAGTTCATTGTCATTTATTTTTAAATAAATTATTGGATCTGACAAAATCAGCAGTAATGTCATTAACCCAAATATATAAGCTAAATATTTATTTTTTTATTGCACAAAACTTTCATAATCCTCCTAAAAATTAGAAGACATATGCATAGTAACAGGAACATTGCTAGCAGCAGGCGTTTTAAAGTCTAACAGTTAGTGTACTGACATTTATTGTTGAAGATGGTGGATCTGTTAGAAAAGCGGTGCGTTCATTGCTGTAGCAGCTGTGCTTTAAAGTGGATGAATTTAGAGATGCAACTTCTAAAAGAGTTTTACTGTGCTGACAGCATGGGAGACTGTCAGCACGCTAAAACCATATACAAGACGTTGTGCTTCTTAATTTATCCGCTTTAATACACCACTGCTAAAAATGTATTAAAAGTTAAATTACAAACAATCAAAATATTCTGTTCTTTTTGTGCCTTCAGTCAATTAACTTGCCATAACATCATTTTGTCATGATTTTCTTATTGGCTAGTCTGGAACCGAATTTTGGGGTCCCTGATTGCAGTTGAGGATAGCTTTCTTAAAGAGTTAGTTCACCCCAAAATAAGACTTTTGTTCCTCTTTGACCATAAGACTTTTGTTCATATTTGAAACACAAGTTAAGATATCTTTAATGAAACCTGAGAGATTTCTGTACCTTTACTGAAAGTCCATTCCATCATAACTTTGACGCATCAAAAAGTTCAGAAAGATATCATACAAGTAACTCATATGAATCCAAGTGTTCTGAAGCATCACGTTTGTTTATATTATTTAATTTAGGCATTTTTTTATATATAAACATTGCTCAACAAAACGCACAAGATCCAGTGAGATTTGTTCTTGCATTTCACACAAACACGCTTCCGCAAGAAACTAAGAGCTTTGTTCTTTTGCCGTACAGAAACGCATTTGTTTACAATATTTAATGTCCTTTTACTATGTCTTTACAAGCCTTTTAAAGAGTCAAAGTTTTGATTGCTTGGGCTTTCAATAGAGAGATGGACATTTCTCAGGTTTCTTTAAAAATGTCTTCATTTGTGTTTTGAAAACAAACAAAAGTCTTATGTAGGACATGAGGGTGAGTAAATGACAGAATTTTCATTTTTTTGAGTGAACTATCACTTTAATGTATTATAGACATCCTTGAGATGAGCTAGTCAGGTGTTAGAAGACTAATCCACTAGTTGACCCTGCTGATTTATCCCTAGAACATGAGGAGCCATCTCTGTCCAAACTTTCAAGTCTTCCCCATTCTCTTGGGTTTCACATTTACATCTTTCCCTTCGTAAAACATTCTTCTGACCCTGCCTCCTTTCTGTCTCCTTTCTTCTCCTCCTTGGTTCTGTCTGGCTCCAGCGCTAAAGAGTCCCCAGACTCCATTTCTCTCAGATGCTGCAGTACAGAATTAAGCCAATCTGTCTTCATATTACTGGCTGTGTGCGGCCTAGATTGATCTGGCCGTCTGCCACTCCAGGCGGACACAAATCATTGGCTGGTCATGAAACCCCGGTCACCCCTCTTTTGATTGACAGCACTCTGCCTCGTCTATCTTGCACTCTTTTATTCTCTCTGCTTTCTCGGCATTGCAGTCTCGGCATGTTATCTGTAAATAACACACATTTCATTATAAGATGGCTGGCAGGTAGATTTTCTTCTTTCTAAGCTGCTAAGAAGAGTCGTTTTCTTGAGTCATTCAGGGAATGTGCTCGCTACTGGCGGTTGGTTGCAGATTTCCTTATGTTGTGACCACATACACAGATAATAAGACATGCTTTGAAGAAAAGACTGTTTCATTCAAATTCATGTTACTCCACTATAAAATGGTGTGGTCTTTCTGTTTTCATGACAAAATGAGCAGGTGGGCATGACATGACATGCTAACATAAAGCATTGTTTGACCAAGTGATTTAGTCATGAGTACCTGTTCCTGGTTCAATATTTTTTGTTGGTCCTGGAACAACATTCCATGAAAACAATTAAAGGGCCAAACTCCATCCCTAACCTTACACCTAACTTAAAGGTAAGAAATAAAAGTCATACAGGCTTGGAATGAATAAAGGTGAGTACAAATAAAGGTGAGTACACAGGTCTTGACCTGGACTTGGATTTGAATGAGCTGGTCTCAACTACAACACTGGTTATAGGCTTCTTCTGGTTAAAGGTGCAGTAAGCAATTTCTGAGAATCATTGTTGAACTGTTGATATTTGAAATGAACCCAAACAAACACACCCCTCCCTTCATTGCTCCCCACCAAATGCACGAACACACAATGCACTCGCTTGCTAAAATGCACTCGCCTGCTACTTCTGGCGAGATTCTGAAGTGTGCATACGATGGACACTTTACTATCCCATGAGGCCACGGGATAGTAAAGTGACCATCGTATGCACACTTCAGAATCTCGCCAGAAGTAGCAGGTCATCCAGGTACTTTTTGCCTACTCATTTATGAGGACTGTGAATTCACACATATGTCTTTTGTCACATAGGCCCTACTGTTTTTTTTTTTTTTGTCTACTATAAAGTAAATAAGTATGTGATTTCGGATGCAGCCACCCTTGCATTGTGCATTCGTGCATTTGGGGGCGGAGCAATGAAGGGAGGGGTGTGTTTGTTTGGCTTAATTTCAAATATCAACAGTTCAACAATGATTCTCAGAAATTGCTTACTGCACCTTTAACCAGAAGAAGCCTATAACCAGTGTTGTAGTTGAGACCAGCTCATTCAAATCCAAGTCCAGGTCAAGACCTGTGTACTCACCTTTATTTGTACTCACCTTTATTCATTCCAAGCCTGTATGACTTTTATTTCTTCTTTGGAAAATAAAACATTATAATGGATTTAAAACGACATTGGATTCCACTGACTTTCAATAGTTGAGTCAATACGTTGAGCAAGACTAGAAGAGGATCAAGTCTTGAGTCAAGATTTTCCACATTCTGCTCTGTCTAGCACACAGATGAGCGCAAAAGCCATTCAAAGTACGCTTCATTGACAGTGAGCTCTGATGGATGTGTTCAGTGCATGTGCACTACCCCATTAAGTCTTCAAATTATTTAAACTTAGTTATATTAACACAATCTTGATTAAAATCATTAAAAAAATAAAAATGTACAAAGTGAAACTGACATCATATTTGAGTTTGGTTTATTACCTGGGACGGATCATGACGCGGTCGTGCCCTGGGCTCGGACCTGTCTAGGGTACTGGGCACGTTCCCGGTAGGTCCGTGTGTTAATCCATCCCTGTTTATTACAACATATGTACCGGAGGTTAAATTTCAGCTTAGATTGGAGGGCCTTCGAATATTGCCTCAGACAAAGGAGGGCCTTAGCGTCAAAAAGTTTGAGAAGCACTGCTCTAAAGGCCCGTTCACACCAAGAATGATAACTAGCATCCATGCCAACAAACGATAAAGTCCAGTTTATTATAAACACGTACTTCAGTTATGTTGTCTCCTGCTTTAAATCCTCTAGCTCTTTAAAGTCAGTCGGATTCTAATTGGCTGTCAATGTTTTTAGTGTTCATCAGCTGGGAAAAAAAAATGCTCTGAAATTGATTCCAACGATATTTTTCCTCTGTGTCGTTATCTTTATAGTTGTGGTGTGTCCTTCCCTATTCTCTTATAATTAGAATCCATATTAAAAGTTTATAGTAATTGTTATAGTTCAAGCTCTTGATGCGAACTGGCTTTAAAGCCAGGACTTTCAAGGTCATGAAGTAACTACTGTTTTACTTTTCACTTCATGCTGATGGGTGTTATTGAAGAGCACCAGTAGAAAGCCTAGAATTTTTGTAAATCAAGTGAAAATTACAGTCTTCTGCATCAGCATTTTCAAGTCTTGTTTTCACACATTGGCTCATTTCTTTTTTATGTAAGGATGACATTTTGCAGTAAACCAAAATGATCATGTTCTGTAAATAAGTGTTTAATCAGTGCACTCACAGAACTGAAGGCAAACATTTTTAAGATTCAATTTCCAGTGAGACCCTTTTAAAACTGCTGGAACAAATTCTGTGAGATTCAATAAGACTCTCCCTTACCAGCACATTAGTGTTCAGGTAGATAGACACACTCTATATGCATCTCTCCACTTTTTTTCACTTCACCCTGTGCTCAGTTTACTCTTAACACAAATTTATTTTAGATGGTTCAAGCAATTTCCACTGTCATGGTCCAGTAAACCAAGACACGAGGTCTCAGATAGCAGACGTAATGGGAGCTGCGAAACTGCGGGTTAATGTTCTTGTTGGTTGCATTTAGCTTGTTGGGACCAACAACATCAAGGTCAAGGTATGGGTTTGATTTTCACCCAGTTGTAATTATTTGCACCCTGTGTTGAGTAGACGTGAATCTCTAGAAATTAGTTCACCACATTTATCACAATACTCATGCAGACGTACAATCTGCAGTTATTTGTTTTAGCAGACTGCATTTGTCTATTTTTGCGACTTATTTCAGATCAGATTCAGTTTTAAGACCAGAACTCCACATTTTCCAGCAGCTGTACACAGACGTCAAACGTTGTGTCAGCTTTCCAAATAAACACATCTGCCCTAGAGGATGAAATCTGATTTCTGCAGCATGACATTCAGATGAAGGCAGAGCTTCTGCTGGACATTTTTGGAACTTCGATGAGAGAAAATATCCCAACATCAGAAGATGTGCGCTGAACCATGACAGCCTTGTTGTGTGGCTTAACATACTTGTGTGAGACAGCATTTTACCACATGAAGATAACCAAATCCAAATACCGCTCAACCTGAACTGATGAGCACCTGGATGCCTGTTTAAAACTTGCCTCAGCAGCTTCTGATTACATTGGCCTGGCTGATTCATTTGAGTGCAAGTCATCTGAATTTTGTCGTTTCTTTGAATGAAAAGATCTTGCATGATGGTATTTGAATAAAGAAATTAGAATACCTCAACTCAAATTTACAATGTATCACTGAGTCTAAGGCCATGTTTAAGATGCATTTTAGTTGATCGGATCACAAGTAGACGAGGGAGACACGTTCCCGTTAACACCTGGTGTTTTAATCCGTCTCTTTTGTCCACTTTCAACCACTTCTGTCCTGTATTCTTTGAGGGGAGGGTCTATGGGCGGGTAAATATATGTTTTTTTTTTTTTTCAAAATCTTTTGATCTAATGGACAAAATAAGCTAAGTTTTTCATCTTAAACCTAATGTGGGTATCCAGCCGACAAAGTTTAAATCCTGTCTAGCTAGCGCACTTTCCATAATGTTTTCAAGCATTAGATATGTAGGTGGAGATTAGGCGTCTTTTGTGGCTGTTTGAACACATTCGATCACATGAGCGTCTACACTATGAATGCAATCTGGTCGAATGCGTTTTTCGACTACCTCTGGAAGTGGTTGAAAGTTGAAAAGCTCAAAATGTTTTAGACCCTGTATTTAGCGTCGCCCACTTGTGATCCGATTGACCAAAACGCATCTTAATACCCGGTGTAAACAAGGCCTAAAAGTCTGGGTCCACATCAGAAATCTGGGATTCCAAAATTGTATTTAAATCCTGGATATAAGCAGAATGTTTTAGCAGAAAGTTTTATGACTTAAAACTTTTTGAACATAATCTGCAGTGTGTGTGTACACAACCACCCTATTATGCTAAAATCCATCCATTCCATTTTTTATTTTCCTCATAAATCAGAGACAGTGTCTCAAAATGAGCTCTTCAGGAATGCACACATAGAGTGATGCAGGTATGACGTCAGAACCCGGAAGTCTAATTCGTTGCTGGTTCCTTTGAGATTTTCCTATGGGAGTTTATAATAGGGTTTTTGAATTTATGAGTAAAAAAAAAGCCTGTTTTCGATATGGGTGTGTGTAATTTATGTTGTAGAACAAAACCATTATAAGACCCCATAGGAAAATCTCGAAGGAAGGTTCTGACGTCATACATGCACCACTCTATTGTGATGTCACTGTAGAACAGGCCCCGCCCACGACTGGCGAAGGAATTGACCCAATGAGCTTAGCTCCTCCCCTGAGTAACTGCTAGACAGTCCACCATGTTAATCTCCTCGCTAGAACATTTAAAACTGCAGTTTCCATTTTACAAAATAGTTGTTGAACGCTGTTGATATTTGAAATCAACCCAAACAAACACACCCCTCCCTTCATTGCTCCAACCCCCAAAATGCACGAACACACAATGCAAGAGTCTCTCTTTTATCATAGCAGAAGTAAAGCAAAATAATGCTTTGCGAAAAATAAAGTGAAGATGACGTACGAACGACAAAACAACATTTTATTTTTATTAAATTGCTGCAAGTTTGTTATGGTGCTCAGTCTGATGCACTTTCAACAGCATTTTTCAAAAATCACTCACTGCACCTTTAACAGCAGAAACAAAAAGATTATCTTATTAAAGCTACTAAATTTATTCAGTCAAGAGCAGTGAGTGAATCTCATTAACAACATAGCAGCAGGTACTCAATATTAGGCTGCTGCCACTTTAATACACATATCTAGTATACACATGCAAAATCTTTCCCAGCTGATTACATTCACAGACATAACCGACTGTGTTTATGTGATCTTTGTGTGTAGTTGAAAGTTTAAGCGCAATAAGACGGGATAAAGAACTAAGTTTAATGCTCATGTGACACGTGGCAGATGACAGCCTGCTTTCTGTGTGTGTGCTCAGAAAACCGCATATTAGAAGTTTAAACTGATATGGCTTCCGCATGCAAATAATAAACTTTAATGATGATGAAGAACAGCAATGTCACGAAAGCATAACCGCAATAGAGATAATAAATAAAAACAAACAGTTGGCGCAAGCTGTCCTAAGCACAAGCTGTAAAGGCTCCGTAACAGCAGCTCATTTGCATTTAAAGATACACGCATTAAAAAAACAGCATGATTTTGCTTACATCCAAAAAGGGGCATTTACAGTATGGTATAATAAATGATCTGTGGGGTATTGCAAATTCCACCATGTAAATAGCAATCCACCATGGTGCGGGCACAACTGGAGACACTGGAGACTTATATTTCATCTTATAAAAAGGGGCATAATAGGTCCCTTTTAAAGCATGAAAGGAAAATTCATCCAGTCTATTTTGTAAAAAACATGTTAGATCATCTATGCATTTTAAATGTTAACATTTGTTTCGGACCCCCTAATTTTTATTCAAAGTGTCAACTCGATCTTCCAGGGAAAATGTCAGACTTGTCTCTGATGACGAATGCCAGATTTCTCCAATCATTATATCCGCTTAAACACCATCACTCCACATTTGACAGTAAGCTTATGTTCATTTTGGAGTGCAACACCAACATCTCAACATCCAATCAAAAAGCTTTTGGATGATTTGTTACACTCACTCGGCTATACATCACAATACAAAAGAAAAGATCTGTTGCTGCTTCAGTTTCATAGTGCCTTTATGCAAAATACTAAGACATTCTGGAATTCATGTTAACTATTTAGTTCAATTTATCATTCTAATTGTTATGATGCTAATTTGTATTGGGAACAAAAGCATTCATTTTGAAAAATGCAATGCAGAAGCATTTTAACTAATGGACTTTTGGATCCTTCTGCATATTTTGCAAAGAACATCTGCTTGTTAAGTTGTGACTTATTGAATACTGTTTCCAGGTCCAAGCCTCCACTTTGATTAAAGTAAAAAATACTATCCCAGCAGCCACTTTTAATTTGTAGCACACATTTATGCCAAGCTTTTAAAATCTCACGCTGTATACTACAGTCTCCATGCTTACGGACATTATTTTAATGATTCATAAAGAATGCATTACTATCTGGCCATTAGCAGCTTAAAAAGTCAGACTTAAAATCAGATAGCATTATGAAACACTCCTGGTTCACACCACTGCAACAAAAGACAGTCTGTAGCTCTTGAAAGAGAATAGTAATATCTGGATATCTGCGAGTTAAACTTACTAGGGCTTGAATTGTAGCATTCTAGAGTTTGGCCTCATTGCTTTAAAATCGGGCCCAGTGGCGCGGTGATGATTGCTTTCTGTCACTCTCGCCGACTGACGAAAAACTCTGACAGTCCAGGCACGTCGAGATGCGCTCGCAAAACTGACTCCTGCTGTGATGAAACATGACAAAGGGGGAATTTACTCATTTGTTATCCTCCTGGAAGGCAGACAAAACAATGAGGGACATTATGGAAAGCAGCACGACAGCACACGTCACCCCCGACCTGCCCTGACTGTGGCTCTGCGCTCGGTACGGGCTTATCTTTCTCTCAACTGTCAGCGCAGTCATTGCTATTCCTAGCGTAATCAGTAGTGGAAATAGACCAGTTGCCCCGACATTAAAGCCCGTTTGGTGTTACAGCGTAAAGAAATATAGCAGTGATGTGTGTAATAAAGAAGGAAGAGGCGTATTTTACGAAGGCAATGAAATACATTGTGATATTGAAAGGATAGTTCACCCAAAAAGGGAAATTCTGTCGTCATTTTCTCACCTTCATGTTGTTCCAAGACTGTGTGACTTTATTTCTTCTTTGGAAACTAAAACAAGATAATGGTTTCCAAACAACATTGGATTCCACTGACTTTCATTATACAGACAAAATGAATTATTTGTGTTGTACAGTTTCCCAAAAGCATCTTTAGTCAACTATGGTCAGAAGTTCTGTTGTTACCAGCGTAGTTCAACGATTCGGTGTTTCCCAAAACATTAGTTCCAATAAACATTTGCAAACAGCATCAAAAAGTTGTGTGGTTGGACCTTCAGCTCTCAACCTGTTGTTAGAATCACAGCTTCTTGTATGACATATGGACACAGATCACGCTCGCGAGTAATAAAGCAAGCTAGCATGCAGTACAATCTTTATCGTTTATTATTTGTATACATAATTCTATTCTACGACTTTTAGTTTGTCAAGAAAATGAAAGTGCCTTTTTTTTTTTTTTAAAGTGTCCATGAATGTATTCCAGTACCCATGGGGGACCACAGAGCATGACATGGAACGTGCGGTTGAATTTGGGCTGCAACAACTAATCAATAAAATTGATTATTATCGACAATGAAAATAATTGACAACATCAACCAGTCACGTTGCTTTACAGTAGTGAATAATCAATTTCTATGGACAAAACTCATACGGAAAATATTGGAAGATACAAACTGAATATATATATATATATATATATATATATATATATATATATATATATATATATGTAAGGAATAATTGACGACAGGCCGTTGAATTATTAGAAAAATAATGCACACCCGAGGTGGTAATGCGGTCACGACGCGAAGCGGAGTGGCCGTTCACCTCGGGTGTGCATTATTTTTCTAATAATTCAACGGCCTGAAGTCAATTATTCCTCTTATACTACAGTTACCACACCTCGAAACATTGTTCAGATTATGTATTTCAAGACGTTTGTAAAGTTTTTGTCATTAAAACGCTCTTGTATGTAGGACTAATTTCTTATGCATCTAATCCAATGCCTCTGTTGCTAATTCCAAAACGTCATTTTAGAGTTAGTAACGGAGGTTTGAGCCACTGATAGCAGACTAATGCTGGGGACACACGACTAGCTGACACATTCTCTTACTGTTTTCATCGCAGCAGATTTTAAACACCGACTTTGAACACAGACTGAACGCGCTGAACACGAGTTTGGGCATTATCAGTCGTAAGTATCAAATTGCATTCATAACCGGCCTTAAAGTGTGTCCCCGGCTTTATGCAGTTATTAATGCAGTTATTAGAGAGAGATGTTGCAATAATGAGACAGAAAAGCATGTGCGTCAGTATTATTAGCCTATTTATTTATTAATTTAATTCGTTTTCATTCTTTTTTTTTCTTTCTTTTTTTTCATTGACAGATGACAGTAGACTATAGCCAAATAAATGAAACACAAAGCCCTTTTAACAAGTGGGCCTATAAATAATTATTTATTTATTATTATCTGTAATAAAAATCCGTACTGCAGGACTATCCATTTATTTAGCCTATATTCAGTTTAATTTTCTATTGATTATAATATAGACAGGACTATATACTTTATTTATTAAAATTAAACTGCATGTTTCTATTGATTGTGAAGCTAGACATTGAAAATTGCAGATCAAGCGCATGGGGCTAAATGCTTTTTATTGTTATGAATTGTATCCTATTTTCCGTTATTACCGTTAACTACGCGAAGTGATATGGAACTGTAATGCGGTCAAGACCTGCCTGGAACTACTTTAGCCGTGCGTTTCCCTGAAAATAATGCACACCTTAGAACGTTCGTCAACCAATCAGATTCAAGCATTCAACGGCCCTGTAGTATAAATAATATATATATACTGTATATATATATAATTTCTTTTTTTTTTTTTTTTTTTGAAATTAAGTGTTGGTTTTAAATACTACATGTAACACGTGCAATCATATTTATGAGAACAGTAACAGTAAAGGCACTATTGTTGGAATAGCCCATTAATATAATATAATTACTATGTTCAGACAATTGAATGTGTGTTCTTCATACCAAGTACAAGTTAACATTTTGTGTTTTTGTTTATTATAATTTTGGTAACACTACAATAAGGCTCATTAGTTAACTACCTTAGTTAACATGAACTAAGAATGAACAATACTACTTCAGCCTTTATTAATCTTAGTTAATATTCATTTCAACATTTACTAATACGTTATTTAAATCAAAGGTTGCACTGTGAACTAACATGAACAAACAATGAACAGCTGTATTTTTATTAACTAAGACAGTAACAAATGTATTTCCTCATTGTTAGTTCATGTTAGTTAATACATTAACTAATGTTAACTAATGAACTCGTTTGTAAAGTCTTACCATAATTTTCAATTTAGTCAAATTGTAAGAAATCAGCTGATTTTAGGTTTAAAATGTAATGTTTGTATTTGTTTGTTAATTAATGAACAGCATAGCCTACTGTAGATAGAATCACTATATTTGCTTATAAGCTTTATATCACACATTGTTTGGAGGACAACACTGGGCAGAATGTGGAATAACATTGTTTAAAATAATGGATTGAAATTAATTTTTAACTTATAAAAGTAATCTTTAATGTATAATACTTTTTTTGTTATTTCATCTGATTAATCAAAAAAAAAAAAAAAAAATCGATTATCAAAATAATCATTAGTTGCAGCCCTGGATTGAATCAAACATCTGTAAATAAAGCAAAGCAACTGAGAACTAAAATAGCAAAAGTCCTTAGATGCCATGTTCAATAATCTTACATGAATTCGAACTGAAATCGATTAATTAGCTGGAGTTATTACTCCATGACCTGCGTGACGTCATTAACAAGGTTTCTGTATTGTTGAACCAATGTGGGTCGAACGACAGCTGTGTGACAAAGTCGGGAAACAGTCTCTCCAATGATGCACCATATAGTAGTTAAACAGTGAGTTACAACGTTGTACGGTAAACACATTTCAGGTTTAGGATGGCATGAGGGAGAGTAATTGACAACAAAATTTACATTTTTAAGTGAACTATCCTTATAATCGTCCTTTTAATCCAAGACTGTTTTTGCTCTTCCAAACCATCATGTGCAGGTTTCTTCCTCTGTGTTTGTCCGCTCTCTCCGATATGATTTGTTGTATTTTTGGCCTGCTGTTGGCTCAAGTGTCATTTGTCTTCAAATATGGTCGACAGAATGCCTTTATTAGAGAATGTCACGCTTTAACAACAAGCAATCACTCAAAGCCCTCTTAAAGAGCATTGCAAGACCCTCAGCTTTTGTCGTTTAGTAGCAATCAGTGCAAGTGTTGCCCCCTCTGTGCTTAAGTCAACAATATCACTGAATGCAATTTCCTGGAGGAGCTATGGCTGAGTGATATTGAGTCTGCATGATCAAATCTCTCTCTCTCCCTGTCTCAGAGTTATACTAAAAATATTCCAAGCTTTATAATGGGAGTGAATGCTACTCTTGTTTTTGAAGCCCAAAAAGCACATCCATTCATCATAAAAGTAATCCATACGACTCCAGGGGGTTAATAAAGGCCTTCTGAGGCTAAGCGATGTGTTTTTGTAAGAAAAATATCTATATTTATAACTTTTATAAAAGTTCCGGCGGAAGAGTGACCTTGACCCCACGCACGAACCCCTTAAGAAAGATAAAATAGCTATGTTTATACAGAAGCATAATATGGTTGTCTGTCCTATTTGAGAGCTAAATATGATTTTGTTCACACAGTTTCACAATTACTTACTATTTGCTTTGTGACGATGCTGTATGTTTAATTTGAGCTAATTACATTGAGTGTGTATTAAGATCCATCTAGGTTAAATCGTAACAAAAGAAAATAGACATGACTCCCACTCCCAGTCGTCACACCAAAAGATACACAATGAGTCCAAAATTCAAGAAAAACGATAAACGTTTTATTAAGATGAACTTGAAGATGTAAAATTGAGTATTTCCAGAGTAACATAAACCAGTGGGTATATTATCTTCAGGAAGACCCAAGGCCCAAATCAGATAAACAAAATATCAAACTAACTTCCCTTGAAGTATCCAAATCAAAATCCAGAAAATTACCCTAATTACACTAACAAAACAGAACGAATGTGTTTTCTCAAAGAAAAGGGCAGGTCAACCCTACAAAACACCATCACTGAAAATAAAAGACATTTCAGAATCTAAATCAAGTTCAATAATGTTCTGACGGCTAGAGAGGAGACAGGAGAAGTGCGACCGGCCCGGAATCGCGACAGCTCAACTTCACAGAGCGGAAGCGATAGTTTTAAACCCGCGTCGATCAAAGCGGTGGAGCCATAACCCAGCTGATCAGGGGATCCTGCTTACAAACAGCGGTAACACTTTATTTCAATAGTCCACTTTAGACATTCTACTAACTATAAGTAACTTTGGAGCTATATGTCAACTAACTCTCATTAGAGTATTAGTAGACTGTCTGCTTAATATCTGCCAACACTTTATTTTGTTGGTCCCTCAACAGACATTCAACTGACTATAAGTAACTTGGCAACTACAAGTCAACTTATTCTCCTAACCCGAACTCTAACACCTAACCCTAACCTGACACTCTACTGACAGACTACTGCAGACTACTAAAACTCTAATGGGAGTTAGTTGACATGTAGTTGAAACGTTACTTATAGTTAGTAGAATGTCTAAAGTGGACTATCGAAATAAAGTGTTACCCAAACGGCAATACAAAAAACATATAATATACAGAATCAAAACATATTATACGAAATTACACATAATTCTGTAACAGTGTGGAGAACAAACACCTTCACACGTGTCCTCTCACCCTTTCCATTTTTTTTCATAATGTGGAATTTTTAGTGTAAATTTTCTTCCTTTAATATCAGTCATTTTTCCATTTTCGGTTTATCTCTACGCCTCTGGGGGCTCTGAAAAGGTTGACTTATTTCAATTAAAATAATAAGCACACACGATAACAAGAAAAAGTCCTTCTGCGCCAAATCGCCGTCATCTTAATGAAGGGGGTTGTGTTTTCGAGAGGAGGGACGGCACAGCCTGAATGTTAACATGGGTTTCTATTGTGTCTCTGTCGGTCTCCTGTTCTGTCCTCGTCCCGACCGCTGCTATCTACGACTCCTGTCTTTAGTCTCTTCTGTGAGTCTGGTACTTTCACACTTTTGCCTTTATGCTGTTTACTGTGTGTTTGTGTTGTTTCAAATTTACTTTCAAAAATGGAGGTAAATAAATTTATAAAGCTAAAATTTTAGGTAATCTTTAAAATGTAATCAAATTAAAATTAAAATTATACTCAATATTGTTTTAATAAATTGTATAATTATTATTATTACTTTAAGAAGTACATTCTACTGTGCAATAGTAATGTATTTCTTTTATAATATCTTCAAGTTAAACTGAACTTTCACTTTTCCAGTTTGTAATGAAGACCTTTGAGTTTCTGTGTTCTTTGAGCTGTTCTGTGTCTCCAGAAGTTCAAGTTCATGTGTTAATTGTATGGTTATGGTTATGGTATTTGCCCTGGCAATGGGTTTGATTGAAACACCTGAATTCGATAATTAAGAGGTGTGTCCCCAAATACACTGCTCGGCCAAATAAAAAAAATCACTGTTTGGATTTAAATAGGCAAATGCTTAAAGGAGACATATCATGCTTTTAAATCGTTCCTTTTTACATATAAGTCATACATTTGTAGTCTATATAAAGCGGAACTGCAATGCTTGGGTCTGAATTCCTCATTATTATAGCTCCACAGGCCCCTTTTCTACCCCTTTTCTGATGTGCGTCTGAGAGCAACTCGTTTTGGTGCGGTCTCTTTAAATGCAATTGAGACACTTCATACCCCGCCCCCTCCCCAGGATGCAGAGGTGACACTCGGTTCAACTCCACCCCGTTTGGCCATTTTTGTAGTTTGATAGCAGAGATACGATTATCTAGCGGCACAGAAACTTTTTATTCACACGTTATTAACAAAATGTCAACAACGGAAGACTTGTCCAGCCAGCCTTACATGTTCGAGCCAGAGTCGGAGCCGGAGCGAGATGAAAATGAAGACGAGGAACCTGCAGAACAACGTCTTCATATGGATGTATCGCAATGGTGTGTTACTGTATTTACACATGGAACTTTGGTCTTCCGACCTTTTACCGCCGTGATTTATTTTGATTAATATGTGCGAGGGAGAGAGAGCAAGACAGCGTCTAGTTTGGAGACGGTGTCTTGTTTACACTTTCGCCTGGCTCCGGAGAGAGAGTGCGTGCGCGCGCGCGACCGGGTCTCTCTCTCTGCTCGTTCTTTCAGTTAAACATGCGCCCTGTCACAAGCGCGGCAGTTCATCTACATTAGACGGTATAATGAAGCGTGTGGGTTACTACATCCAACAACCGAACATTTTAACTTACCCTCTCGTAACTTCTGCATCTTTTAGCTTGGACTACAAAATTGCAGCGAGAAATAAAAATGGCGGATTGCTGGAAGTGTTGGGCTGGAAGTCAATGTCCTTATTTGGCAGTTCCGCTGCAAATACTGTGACGTAATAGTTCACAAAACGTCATAGATAACAGAAAAATTGGAACAGGTTGAAAAATAAGGCCAAAACAGAATACAAAGATATCAACGAAGCACCTGAAGAGACTAATTTCAACTTTTCTGTACTTCTAAACACTCCAAATATACAACAAAATGCATTTAAGGGCTAAAAATGTGGATTTAGCATGATATGTCCCCTTTAAGAGTCAATGATTGGATCATTATTGCAGTGATTATTATGTTTCTCGCATGCTATATGTTTGGCAACAGTTCCTTTGCATTCGCAAAATGTCTGTGCAAAGAGAAGTTCCTCACTTTCAGTGGTTAAAATGACACTGCATTCAGTACTAATGCACAGCAAATATTAATTTTTGGTACGAATATGTGTACAGCTACACCCCTACTATATCCAGGTTATATATAGTTTATTGCCTGGTCTATACAATTTATCTTTTTTTTTATACTCTGTCACATTATGAAATAATGTTTTTCTCCAAAACACGTTGGCCACAATTATTGGCACCCCTAGAATTTTTTATTAATAAAATATCTCTGAAATATATTCCCATTAATATTAAAACAATAATAGTTAAATAAATGTTTTGACTAGGAACATGACATTATCTAGCTATAACTTTTGTTTCACAGGAGTATAAATATGAGGAAACACAAAGGCCAAATTCACTTAATCATCCATCACAATGAGTAAAACCAAAGAATATAGTTCTGATGTGCAGCAAAAGATTGTTGAGCATCACAAAATAGAAAGTGGCTGTAAGAAAATAGCTAATACATTGAAAATTCCCATTTCCACCATCAGGGCAATAATTAAGAAGTTCCAATCAACTAAAGATGTCATACATCTGCCTGGAAGAGGACGTGTGTCTATCGTCCTAATGCACGATATCTTACCCCCCACTTTAAAATATTTTACTTCAATGAAAGGTTAGAGTTTTGCTATTTTTTTTTTTTTTTAATGAAATATCAAAAGGATAAACAATGCAGATTTATTTTTACAGCTACCTGGAATAACTGTGGTGCCAATGAGTTTGACTACATCTGTATATATGGTTTATATGGCTTATTCCTTGTTCCATCCAAGTATACTCTATATCCTTATGCTACTTTTTCTTTTTTGTTTTTATCTATGTCTTTGAAAATGATCAGGATCTGACAAAATCGCTCTCATTGTCTCCTGCTCTCTTAGTGTATGTGCGGTTTAATTCCAGCCATGGGTTCCCAGTGGAATTGGAAAGGGGTGCGAGTGTAGCTGAGCTGAAGGAGATGGTGGGGCGTTTGCAGGGCGTACAGCCTGATCAACTGCGGGTCATCTTTGCTGGACGAGAGCTCTGCAATGAGTCCACACTTCAGGTAAAACAGTTAAATTATAATCAGGTAATGTACTTTATATGTGCTTTAGTATGTTAGTCAACACATCAAAATAAGTGTAAAATATACTTTTGCACATTCAATACGATTTAAGCACACTTCTTTTTCACAAGGGTTTGCTTTCTCACTCTCTTTGTGCATTTGTGTTTGGATAATTAGGTTGCTCTTTGCAAGTAAGAGAATATCTTGTAAAGTGTATTAGACCGAGCAGACAACTTGTTATTACAAAGCTTTTCACTTATCAATTTCCTCTATTTCTCATGCTTTTGCTTAGTCTCTCTCTCTCTCTCTCTCTCTCTCTCTCTCTCTCTCTCTCTCTCTCTCTCTCTCTCTCTCTCTCTCTCTCTCTCTCTCTCTCTCTCTCTCTCGCTCGCTCATTCTTTCTCAGCATTGTGAATGAGGAGGTCTCTGTGGGGTCTCTGTCAGAGTAAACAGAGCCAAAGTATCTCCTGAACTTTAGTCCAGGGTGCTTCATTAATCCTGACCTTCTTAATTATGCATTAAACCAGACACACACTTACTGAAGCATTCAGAAGCACTTTTCGTTGTCCACGCACTTTCATGCTAAAGAGGTCTACAATAACCGGAGAAAGCAATCTGTTGCTTTACCATGCATCTCAATGGCAGTTGCTTGGCTGACATAGGACCCCTGGAAGTACACATTTTGCAATCTGCCATCTTACTTGAGTTTTTGAGTGATTTCATGACCTAAGCGGAGAAATCGTGCAGAGGTGTTGTGTGCGCTGTGTGAACATGATGGTTATTGTAGTTCTAGACTAAATGCAAGCATGAATTTCCTCATCTCACTTGCACAAAAACAGTATTCAGTATTCCTCAAAATATATAAAGATAGTAAAATGCAAATGTCTCTGTTACGTATGTAACCCTCATTCCTTTTCAGTCGGTCACGTTCGATGTCACGTCCACTTCTAGTGTAACTAAATGAGCCAATATACATTGGCATACAAGTTTTGCATCTGACTCACTGCCCCGCAGTGCGGGTATAAATACGGAAGCTGATGCATCGCATATTTGGTTTCCGAATCTGAGCCAAGCAGGTACCCGGTCGCCCCACGGGCGTACAGCAACTGTGACGACGTAACGTAACGTCTCTGTTCCCTTCTTCAGGGAACGAGGGTTATATACATAACCGAGACGTTCCCTTTCAGTCAGTCACGTTACGTCAGAACTGATCCAACGAATTGAGGAAATCTACCAACACACCGTTGTTGCTGGCCCTTACAGCGCCCTGCATAAACCTCCTACTCCCCTTGCACCTGTTGGGGCTGAAGATGGGACAGGGCTTATGCAGAGAACGTCAAACACTGCTGTTCCGCATGATCCACTGAGTGAGACTATTGGATAACACTGGGAAAGTGTGTCCTTTCCAATGGGAAAGGAATGCTGCGGAAGCCACATCCTGCCCTTAGGGAGGTACCATGTGGAGCTTACACATATGGACTGGCCAAGTAGGGAAGTACAACATATGGGATGTCTCTGGGGTGGTACAACATATGGGGTGACTCAGCCTGGTAAGGGCACACCGGCAGAGACGACACAGCGGACTCAGTCGAGGGAAAGACATTGGCTCACCGAGAGGGGAGCCGTACTGTGGAAGAATACACATATGGGATCGCTGCAGGGAACATTACATATGGATATACATACTGTATATCTGCCAGCTAGGTGCCTTGTGCCACTTCTAGTTGAGTGTGCCTTCAACCCAAATGGACAAGACACGCCTTGGGTTTGATACACCAAGACTAAAGCATCCACTATCCAGTGGGCTAACTTCTGCTTGGAGACAGCCTTTCCCTTCTGTTGGCCTCCGTAACAGACAAAGAGCTGGTCTGAGGACCTGAAGCTCTGCGTTCGGTCCACGTACAGGCGCAAAGCGCGGACGGGACAGAGCAAAGCTAGGGCTGGGTCTGCCTCCTCCAAACACAGTGCTTGCAGGTTCACCACCTGGTCCCTGAAGGAAGTGGTAGGAACTTTGGGCACGTATCCGGGCCGAGGTCTCAGGATAACGTGAGAGCTGGCCGGCCCGAATTCCAGGCACGATTCGCCTCGATCGCTGCAAACAAATCTCGGGGATGGATGCACCTGAAGATGTGTTTCTGCATTAGCATTTTGCACGGGAGCTTGATTGGTCGTAACTCACCGCCTTTCTTGGGTACAATGAAGTAGGGGCTGTAGAGCCCCGCCTTCATATTGGCTGGAGGGACTGGCTCAATTGCGTCCTTTCTAGACCACTAAGGTGGACATTGCCCAACCCAGGGGAGCGTAGGAACTACGTGCAGTGATGGATCTCGCCTTAAGAGCGACGAAAGTCACTGCACGCATTTCCTACATAACCCCTGGGTCAGAAATACCCTTGTGCAGTTTAGGGATGCTCCGATCCACCTTTTTTGTTTCCGATACCGATTCCGATACCTGCAATTCAGTATTGGCCGATACTGAGTACTGATCCGATACAAAGGTAAAATGTTAAAAGTGCTGAATTACTTAATAAGCTGTATGCATTACTTTGCAAGATATCAGGCTTGACTTAAACAATAATTTCTTTGCCTTGTAAAACAAAATGACAAACAATGTATTCACAAGTTTAGTGATTTATTCATTAAACCAGCACCAGTGCAAATATAACTTCAAAATCAATGCACAATAAACAATAAAACAGCTGAAATTTAGCAAAAAAGCAATAGCTTTACTGCTTAAGATATTCAAAATAACAGGATTCAGCTTCTTTCAATGCTTTAGTGGAAATAATATTTAACATCCAACACAGAAACAGATAAATAAAACACTAGCTTCTCTACAAACTGAAATTGAACATCCTGTTGTGTTTAACAATTTAACATATCAATCTCAGTCTTGAGCATCACTGGCAGGTTCTTGCATAGGAAAGCAAGTATCTCAGCTCTCTCAGCTGTCAGTCTGTTTCGCTTTTCATCCAAGATACAGGACACTGTGCTGAAGAGCCTCTCGCTTTCTACGCTAGTGCAGGGTGCACAGAGGTAATTCAAGGCAGCGACAGCAAGGCCAGGAAAGCGCTGGCGGTTGACTTCCCAGTATTTGTATGGGTCGTGTGTGACAAGGATTGTTTCCTCTGTAAAAAATCCATGCATTTGGACAGCAGTGCTGGAGCAGCTTGCTGCACCACCAGGTTCCTCACGCTCCTCCCGAATTCTATCAAATTCTTTCATGAAGCTACTGCTGCTCTTACTTCTGCATGGAGCTACTGCTGCTTCAAGTTCTGCCCGGGAGGCTTTTTCTGGTGGCTCTGAAATGTCTGATGCCTCTGCCTCATCACCTGTGGTGGTCCTCAAGTCTTCCTCCAGTTTTTTGGCCAGTGCATCTTTACCATGCTTTGCAGACTCTGCACTGGTAAAGAATCTGAAAAAGATACATACATACATAAATTACATAGTACATCATACCAACCAGATGGTAGCACATTTATCCTTTAAATCTGACATCAAAGTTAATCTATAGTGCACATGGACTGTTGTTCAATATTCATATTCTCAGTTCTATTAAAAGTAATTTTACATCATGGCATCTTATTACATTTAAATTTACAGTCACAGACTAGTATACGTGTCACAGTGTGAGAAAGAACATAAAAACAAAGAAAATAATAAATGCAGCTCAATAACTAAGTCTCAAAAATTACTTTAGTCATTTACTGCATACTTATCTCTCACGGAGGAGCGGAAGCATAAAAGGAGGAGCTACGACGGTGAAAGACAAGAGAGGAACAGCAGGCCTGATTTTATGTTGTGTTTTGTTTCTGTGGCCAGCAGTCGTCTGCGAGGGGCTGCTGGTTTATACTTTCATTTTTGTATGCGTTTTATTTATTTTTATTTAAAATGTTTAAATGTTCGCCTCCTTCCCATAACATCTGAACTGCGTTACAGTCAGCTACACATATGGCATCTGAATATATATTTATTTTTTACATGGCTTGGTTGAATTTTAATGTAGAATGCGGTCTGTTATTTCTTGATAAACGCTGCTAAGTATAACACACCGTTGCCATGAAAAACAGAGCGTTGCTATGGACGCAGGATTCTAACCGTAGAGACGGAACGGACTATTTTCTTTAGCGGAAGCAATACAAATAGTTTTTAAATCAATAAACTCCTTTAAAAACTCAATATTTTGTGTCAAATTATTATTAAAGTTATTAATTGTTTACAGTCTTACCTGTCTTTGTATCTTGGGTCCAGGAGGGTTGAAAGTGCAAACAGAGGTTCATCTTCCACTGTGCTGAAGCGTTTATCGATAGCTTCTAGGAGGGTCTTTTTCATAGTTTTAATCCCAGAGTCGGCATCGGTTTCCATGGAGAGGACACGTTTGAGAACAGTGACACTTGGGATTACATCAGCAGCAGAGGCAGTGGCTGAGCTCACCTTCCTGGTAAACTCCTCAAACGGTTCCGGGCAGGTCTTTGTTTTTTCAAGCAAGGCTCACTGGTTTGCCGTGAGTGTTGTGGGTAGGTCATGGTCCGCAGCATAGGCTGACAGAGCCCGCTTCTGTTCCAGCAGACACTCTATCATGAAATAGGTGCTATTCCACCTCGTTCGCACGTCTTGTTGGAGGCGTTTTGGTTCCATGTTCATTTCGAGCTGTATATCTTGCAATCGGGAATATGCAAGTGGAGAGTGTTTAAAATGTCCAACTATGTGTCTCCCACCTGCAACAGCATCACTCACACTGCGTTGTGAGAGAAGTCCCTCGTTAACAACAAGCTGCATTGTGTGAGCAACGCATCCTAGACTGCGCACTCCCATGACGTCCATTGCTCTTTTCATGTTACTGGCGTTGTCTCGAAGAAAAACGTGGACTCTGCTCAGCGGGATTTGCCACTTGTCAAGCATTTCCTTTAGAGTAGCTGCAATCGCATCGCTGGTGTGCGACCCGCGAAAGTTTGTTGCATTTAACATGGCACTTTTTGGCACAAAATTCACGTCCAACCAGTGTGCCGTTAGACTTAAAAGTGACATGGGAGACACGTCAGAGCTCCAGATATCTGTTGTAAAACTCAGTACTTTGACATCTTTCATTTGTTTGGATATGTGTTTGCAAATTTTTTGGTACAGTTCAGGTAGAGCAATCTCGGATAAATATTTCCGCTTCACCATGTCGTACCGTGGCTCTAGATGGTTTATTAGGAGTCTGAAGCCCTTGTTCTCAACGACGGACAGCGGTTGCCCATCCATAACAATGAAATTCAGTATGCTTTCAGTGATTTTTGCTGCTTTCACACTACCATGTGGAAATTTCTGAATTTTCTCTGTTGTCTCCTCCAAAGTTAGCTGCTTTGTGCCGTCGCGTTTTTGTTTTTTCAGCTTGTTGAACTCGGCATGCTCTTTGGGATGAAATCTCTGTAAATGCTTCATTAAATTTGTAGTATTATAATTCAAAGTTTTATCACCACCCCTCGGAACATTTACTTGGCATATACTGCAAACCGCGTGGGAACTTGTTGGCATAACTATTGTGAAATACCTCCAAATCACAGATGTTTTGGCTCGCTCCATGCTGTTCGCTGTTCTATACTCCGAATGTTAGCTTGTTAACATGTGCTGCGTACAGTGCACTTTGCTAGCGTATGATGTCACACACTGCGCACAGCACAGCGGCGTCTCCATGGCATCTCCATAAACTTTTATATCGACTAGCAGATCGGGGCAATTGTCGCTGATACCCGATCTAGCATTTTATTCAGTATCGACCCCGATACCCGATACAAATATCGGATCGGCGCATCCCTAGTGCAGTTCCTTTAGCACTTGGACCTAGTTGACCTGCAGGAGCACCATGGCATTCAAGGTGGAGGCGGCTTCTCCACAGGCTCTGTAAGCCTCAGCGGCCCGGGAAAGCATAGCCATTAGCTCCGGGTCAGACTCGGGCAATGTTACGGACTCCGAAGGGGGCAATGCAGCCGAATCTTCCTCCTCAGAGGATGCAAGCTCACCCTCCGATGCAGCAATTGACATCCGATCATCAGGCGGAGCCCCAAAGGAAACAACTGGCACCCCAAGAGAGGGACCAGTGCACTCCTTCGAAAGCTCCACAGCTTGCGGTGTGGTAGAGAAGTGAGGGACCCACAGGGATTGGTTACCCGGCGGGAAGCCCTCACTATGATTTTCAGGCCACCAAAGCTATCAGCAAAAGTAGCCCTTTTCAGATGGCCACCAGAAGAGGAACTAGATCAGGAGATACAGTAGGTGAAAGGGCTCCACCTCGCTTGAGGTATTGGAGTCTTGACAGCAACAGTCATCGTCCCACAGTGGGTACATGACTCATCCACGAAAGCTATCTCAGTGTGCTTTAGACCCAAGGCAAGGCAAGTTTATTTATATAGCACATTTCAAACACTATGGCAATTCAAAGTGCTTTACATAGAGAGGAATAAAAATAATCACAAAATAAAAGCAAGGAGAATTCAAACAGTTATTCAAAAGCTTTACATAGAAAGGAATTATAATAATCACACTATAACAATTCATAGAGCTTTGCATAGAAAATAGACACAAAATAAAAGCAGGGGAAATTAAAACAGTTATAAAAGGAATTAAAAGAGATAAATGATACAGTTATAAAATTAATTAGAGTAAAATGAATTAAAATAGTAAATAAACTTCACATCTGGTTTATTAAATAGTAAATAAACTTCTCATCTGGTAAATAAGATACACCGGTGTATCTAATTTTGACTCTGAGATTTCCCCATGACGGGCATTATTCTTCTGTGGATTTTCATATACCGTGGATTATCTGAGCCCACCAGATTAGTAATCTGTACCAATCCAGACCAGTAATCTGTACTAGTCACCACAGTTTTCTCTTGATAATCCGTACCAGACTAGTAATCTGTACTAGTCACCACAGTGTTCCCTTGACCGTCATGAGTCAATCCCTCTCCACCACAGAAATGACTTGTGTGTCTTTGTCATTATAAGACCTGTTTTCTATTTGCTTCATTATGCCCTGAAGAAGGCCCCATGCCGGTACGCGTGGGCATTTTAAAGTTGTCCAGTTAGGACATGTCATTTTTTCAATAAAGACATTTTAATTAAGGAGTGCCTCGGCTACCAGAGATTTTTTCTCCACACTGCACCATATATAGGTTGAACAGGAGTGGCGCAAGAATTGAGCCTTGAGGGACTCCGCATGTCATGGATGACCACTCAGACTTATGGTCTCCTATACTCACATAATAACCTCTCCCATCTGAGTATGACCTGAACCATTTTAGGACTATCCCAGAAAGCCCAACCCAGTTTTCCAGCCTGTCAAGAAGTATGTTATGATCGACAGTGTCAAATGCAGCACTGAGGTCGAGTAGTACCAGCACTGATAATCTGGCTGAATCAGTATTTAAGCGAATATCGTTTATTATCTTTATGAGCTGTGATGCAGTCGGAAACCAGATTGAAAATTGTCAAAGTATCCGTTCGAGCTTCAGAATTTATTCAACTGATTGAAGACAACTTTTTCAATGATCTTGCCTATGAAAGGAAGATTTGAGGTCTATAGTTGCTTAATATGGTCTTATCCAGATTGCTCTTTTTCAGGAGGGGCTTGACAACTGCAGTTTTAAGGGAGTTTAGAAAACTCCCAGAGATAAGTGAGGAGTTTACCACTTCTAGGAGATCTGCTTCTAAAAAGTTTAACACACTTTTGATAAAAGATGTGGGTAATGCGTCAAGGGCGCAGGTTGATATTTTAAGGTGCTGTTCAGTTTCTTCCAAAATTTTGCCATCAATTTCGTCGAAATCAGACATAGTGACTACTTTCTCAGGTGGTCTGAGCTGTCTGACCCCAGTGCTCAAGGATGTGCTGATTTCCTTTCTGATATTATTGATTTTCTCAGAGAAAAAGGAAGCAAACTCACTGCATTTGCTGTCTGAGAGCAATTCATTAGGAATCTGGCTTGGGGGGTTTGTCAGTCTCTCTACAGTTGCAAAAAGAGTGTGTGTGTGTTGTTTAAGTTGGTGTTTATAATATTTGAGAAGAAAGTCTGTCTAGCTTTGCCTAGTTCCATATTGAAAGCATGGATGCTGTCTTTGTAGATGTTATAATGGACTACAAGTTTTGTCTTCTGCCACATGCGCTCTGCTTTTCTGCATTGTATTTTCATATTTTGCACTGCTGTTGAGTTTCTCCAAGGTGCTTTTAGTCTGCCACTCTTCTTCCTGACTTTCACAGGAGCAATATCATCAATTACACTTTTAACTTTTGAGTTAAAAGAATCAAGGAGAAAATCAACAGAGTCAGCAGATATGCTTGGTGTTAAAGATATAGCCTTCATAAATAGTACACTAGTGTTCTCATTTAAGCATCTCTTCTTGACAGACACAGATCTAGCTTCAATGGCAGGAGAGATCAATATATCAAAGAAAATACAGAAATGATCAGACAGCGCTACATCCTTAATAACAATCGATGAAATGTTTAGACCCTTACTGATTAGTAAATCTAGAGTGTGTCCACGATTGTGTGTGGGTCCATGTACATGCTGAGTCAGATCAGAAGTTTTTAAAACCATTTTGATTTCTTTTGCCATATTTTCTGCATTCTGGATGTTAAAATCTCCAGCAATATCAAAACAGTCAAACTCTGAGGTATGTGTTGATAACAGTTCAGTAAAATCCTCAGCAAAGGCTGGAGGGTATTTTGGAGGCCTGTAAATAATGATAAGTAAAATGCGTGGAGCACCTTTTAACACAGTACCCAGATATTCGAAAGATGGGTAATTCCCAGAATATTTGTATATTATATTATATTATTGTATGTTATATTTGCTTATATTGATTGACATCTTTAAAAAGAGCAGAGACACCCCACCTCTTCTACTTCCTCTGCAGACACTCATAAAAGTAAAGTTAGGAGGGGATGTTTAATTGAGGACTGTTGCACTGCAGCTGTCTTCTAGCCATGTTTCATTTAGAAACATAAAATCCAGGTTGTTTGTGGTTATTAAGTCGTTGACTAGAAGTGATTTATTTTTAAGTGAGCAGATGTTTAAAAGTGCTAACTTAACAGTCTTACGTTTTGTCCCCACAGCAATTTAGTTTGATGTGTAATAGGCACCAGATTAGTTGGGTTTGCTGTACGTCTATTGAAGGCCTTAGTCTTTCTATCTTGTAATAGAACAGAAATAGAGAAATATACAGGCACACTGGGTTCCCGCTTGTTCTGTAAACATTTAAGAAAGTTCCTGTTATCATAGTGGGGACCCAACACATATCACTGAGAGCTGGTATCAGCTGTTTTTGGTTCACCTCGAGCAGATGGAGGAGGGTGTGGGCCCTGGCGTTGTGGCAGAGGCCGAAGAGCTTTCACAGGAGGAGGGGGAGGGCGAGCTGGACCCACAGGCTTTGGTGTTTTTTTCTTTTTTTTGTGTCCATTCAGGTGCTGAAGTGAAGTCCTGTGGTCATTCATACTGTGTCCAGGTGTGTGTGTGCCGTTCAGATTGAGTGGATTGGCACACACTGCAGAAGGATGATGGAGGGAGAAGTAGATATTGTCGTTTAACACTCTTGAACCAAGTTTGTTTGGGTGGTGGCCATCCTGATGAAACAGTTGTCTCTGACTCCAGAAAAGATTGAAGTTGTCAATGAAGTTCACTCCTTTTACATTGCAGGTTTTTTTGCAGCCATGTATTAAGCCCAAGCAACCGTGAAAACCTGTTTGTTCCTTTTGCTGGGAGTGGTCCACTGATGAATGGCTGAACTTTCAGTTTTTTAATTGTTTCAAAAAGTTAATTGAAAGGAGTTCTGACTGCTCTTTATGAATATCATTCTTCCCCACATGAATGAAAAGTCGATTTGCAGTCTTATGTTTCATCTGTTCTGAAGTTCCCTGTTTACATCGGAAGTTGTTGCTTGTGGAAGGCAGCACGTAGTTGTATCCCTGCCGCTAATGTTTCTGATTATGGTGTCCCCCACTATCAGAGTCCTGTGCTCGGCTGCGCTCTGAGCTGAGTGCCGCTGTCTGCTCGACCTTGAGTGCCAGTTAGCATCAGTGTTAGCTACTGGCTGATTCGATCTTTGTTTGATCACATTCATCACGTTTGGGGATTCCACATCTACATTCATTAATACTTCAAATCTGTTCTCAAGGTGTATAGGCGGTGGTAGGAAACCAGTGTTTGCAATCCTTGTCAGAGCTGTATCTGGGGTAGAGGATGCTACTGCGGCAATATGTGATGCTCGTGACAATCTGATGTCTCGAGTGCCTCTGGGTCTCGCTCCTTGTTTGTGCCATCGATTTGTATGTTGATCAGTTATGGCTTGTTTCTCTACACTCAGTATGGCCTGTCGAGGAGCACTAGATTCATGGGACTCACCGGCTGTATGCTGAGGGCGTCCATGACGAAGGTCTGTTGTGTGTTCCGTCTGGTTTGGTGGTCCCGCAAGTAACTTTGTTTCAAGAACTGCAATCCTTTGTGAAAGTCTGTGGCAGTTTGTGCAGCAAGTAGATTCTTGAACCAGAAGAGGCATTTTCTCTCTTATACTTTTGAATGTAGGCATTTGTGTTTTCCTTTCTCTGGAATGTAAGCTGATGGCTTTCAGTGGGAGGCTGGACGGATAAAAGAAATACAGGGTGGAATGACATCTTGAATAAGACGCAGTGTCACACCTGTGTAATGCTCGTTTAGGGAAATCCGCTCACTCACTGGTGCTGATGGCGGTGCGTCATATCCAAAACTCGCATGCCAATGTCCATTGGCTCGTTTAGTTACACTCGAGGTTTATTTGTGCTTTATTGTAAAGCGACCTTGAGTTATCTGAAAGGCGCAATATAACATAAACATATTATTATTATTATTATTACTTTGTGTTTTATCTCACTTTATTAAACAATGTCTTTGCTGCTGACTTTCGATGATCCAATTCAACCATTCTAATAAGAAAAAAGGGACTTTAGATAAACATCACATTTGTGTTTTTTTTTTATCACTGAAGAGTTTTGAACTTTTTTCTCCTGCGTCCTATTCTATGTTTTTAGCTGCACCGTTTACTTTACAGCCGTGAATTTGCATCAAATAATTTTGAAAAACGTTTCCACAAAAACATTAATCAGCACAACTAATTTTAAGACTGATAATAAAGGCATAAATGTCTCTTGAGCAGCAAATCAGCATTATAATGATTTCTGAAGGATGATGTGACACTGAAGACTGGAATAATGATGCTGAAAATTCAGCTTTGATCACAGATAAAACATTCAATTAGAAAAACAGTATTTTGAATTATAAATATTTCACAATATTACTCCAACCACAAAGTTTTGAATGGTAGTAAATGCATATATACCTAACATGGGTTAAAAATGCATAAGCAGTTCACATTTTGAGTTGTGCCATACTTAAGCCATTCTGGCACCGTTTATGCCACTCATCTCTTAAATATGATCAGTTTAACATGGATCTTTGATTTTATGTGGGTAAAAAGGATGAGGAAAGAGATTTACCTATATGTGCAGACAACACACACGGTTAGGAAATATTTACAATTTGAATCTCCTAGTGGTAAATATGAGCAAATTCGGGTTTGAGCTCTTGTGTATGTCAACAACAAGGTTTGTCTAGTTTTTGCCACTGAAGTCTGAACAAAGCAGAGTACATTTGTGTGATACATGGTACCTCATTTTCACTGATGAAACTCCTGCAGTGTGTAAGAGCTGTAGCAGATGCTGTGTGGAGCTCAGCGTCTCACCTCATAACTCAACTGAAAATCATCTGCTCATCATTTGTGCCACCGGCGATAAGGTGCACATGATGTCACACACTATGACAAGTATAAAGTACAGAGTTTTGTACATAAGTGTAATATAGTAACAGTGGCGAAGGAAATTGTTATTTATAGCCTACCATTTAGCTTTAGATTGTTTAATTTAGGCTTTAAGATATAATGTTAATACACAAATTACTTCAAACACCATACATGGTATTTCCTTTAGATTGGCGGGTTTGAGTGTGGCAAAATCCAGTTTATTATGCATTCAGCAAATTGATTTTGTGTTCAGCAATGGACCTTGTTGGGAAAACAAATGCTACATCACTGAGCTGGGAATATTTTTGATTTGTGCCAAATGAGAGAGGTGAACCAATAAATGTGGATGAAGCCATATGTTGGCTTTAAGTGTTAAAAGGGCGAACACTTCAATCGCGTTTGTTCAAGTGACGTCTTCAAGTTCCTGTGAACGCAAACGCAAATCTGGTCAGGTTGGTATTGGAGAGGCTTTTTCCAAACTGGCCAAATAGAAACCAGACAACGATAAATGGAAGATGCTAACGAGAAATGTGGCAATGTATTTGGTGGTCGAGAATGTGCCGCTCCGCACTGTGGAGAAACCTGCCTTAAGAGCAATGCTCCAGTTGTTCGATAAACAATATGAATAGCCAATCACAAAAGCCATTTCTCAATACCAAGTACGCAAACTTCGGACTTGAATCCTTGGTAGTTCGGACTTGACAAGTTCGACTCAGGAGAACGAACTCCCGAGGACGGGAGGACGCAAGTCCGATAATTCTGCAAATGGAACAGCGGCGTACTTGATAGCGTCACTCAGCTCGCTCTGGCTACTCCGGTTATCTCTTTATGTATATTTAGGCTACAATAAAACAAAATATGTTATAAAACACCACACTGCCTCTTTTCATTTTCATTTAAAAAAATCTTGTCAACAAAAAAATCAACACAAATGTGGTTCAGGCAACGCAATTGATTGTCTTCACTGCATATATTTATAACAACACGAAATATAAAACACAACCCTGACTCTGTTTTTTTTTTTGTTTTTTTTATATGATACATAAAAAACATAATATTGATCATTAAAACATTGACATTTAGCAAAAAGAGACAGGGTTGTGTCATTTTATTGTATTATATATGTACATACAGTGAAGAGAATGTAGGCAACATGCATAATAAAATATTTTGTATGTTTAAAATATATAAAATAAAATGACATAACCCTTTTTGTTAAATGTCAGTTTTAATGATCAATAATAGCCATTATAAAAGTATAAGTAGCCTAAAAGGTATAAGAAGCTATACAATAATAAAGCAAACGATTCAGTCAAACATAAGTCAGCTCTCTAGGCTACAACGTTAAAGTTAAATAGACTAAATATATAAAGCTTTAAAACTTCACTTTGCTCTCAGCCAAAACGTTTTGCCAGGGAACAAATTATAGATTAATGAGACAATTAAATAAATAAATCGCCCGTTAGATATACACAAGATGATTTATATCTCATGTTAAACCACTAGACTAGAGACATCCGAGCCAGCGGCAAATGTCAGCAGCACTAGCCGAGGAAAGGATGTTCTCGGCGGGGTACATGAGCGCCGAGCGTCCAGTGACCGCCTGGATCTCACAACTCCGAAAACGTCAGATCAAATTTTCAAATAGGCGCTATCTTTATAAATAAACCAAAGATTTGAGCTTTAAACAACTACATTCTCACCTGAAAAACTCTTAAAACTACAATTCGTGACACAATAACAGTAGCATTTTTAAACTACGCGGGTTTTCTAATCTGCTATTGACGCTTGCTGGTTGGTGTGAGATGCATTCTGGGATACCTGGCTGTCTCAAGTCCGCACAAGTCACCTCTCGATGCATCCTCGGCGAAAGGGGCGGATCAAGAACATATCCGGGGATTTGAACTGGACTTGGCTAGATGTGAACTTTGAATTGGAACAGTACTTGGGCAGCGACTGATGACGTTTCACAAGTCCACAAGAACACAAGTACAGACAAGAACGCACATTGAGAAACAGACAAACTTTTTTTCAAACACTGTCATTCTCCAGTTATTGAATTTATTTAAGAAGACCATCATTGCTGAGCTGCAAGAAAGTGATTTATTTTCCACCACTGCTGATATGTGGTCCGGCTTTAACATGACTCCATTTATGAGTCTGACCATGCATATCATAAATAAAGAATGAAAGCTGAAGAGCAGGTGCCTGCAGACTATGTTCATACCCTAAAGCCACACAGACGATCATTTATCAGAATCTCTTCGCTGTTCATTCAAGGAGTGGGGATTCATTGAAAGAAAGCTTGCATGCATCACCACAGATAACTGGGCCAATATTGTAGCCGCTGTTAAGAAGTTAGAATGATCGTGGCTTAACTGATGTGGCCACAATCTTATCCTGGCCATCACAAATGGAGTGTCAGCTGAAAAGGAGAGGACAGCCAGGATCATGGGATTGCACTGAAATTTGGTAGCTGCATTCGCCCTCCTTTGTGAAGAGCAAGAGGCCCTAAACTTGATGAGTTGAAAGAATTATGGGAGGACGTTTCATTGTCAATTCCAGTTAGAAGTGGGCGAAATGGGGAAAAAATTAAATCAGCCAAGTCATAATCTTGAATTTGACCAGGAACCCGGTTTAGCCTACATTTTTAAATCAAAAAGGCATTCAAAATGGCTGATTTTTTTTATTTTATTTTTCTTTATAGTTCTATATTTATTTGGCTGCTCAAAATCAGACACTGTAAAAAAATAAAATTTAGAAAAATTGTGGAAAATGAAAAATTCATACTGGCTCAATAAATGGCTTCCAAATAATTATCCCCATGCAAAAAGATGCATTGCTCTCAATCATAGCGTAAGGTCTTCACTTAAAATGTATAGAATTCATTAAGCCAATTGAAAATTTAGATGTGACCAGTCCCTAGAAAGTTTTGAGTTGGAGAGGTCTGAATTTTTTTACAGTGTACATTTGAGAACCTTTTATTTAAACACTTGTCTACATTCCAATGAAACAACTTTATCAGTAAAGAAAACCACTTATATAAAAACATATTTATATTTGATCTATTGTAGCTCTCAGAACCACAGCCGGTAGTTGGTCCATGACCACCACACTGGTAAAAAACTGCCATGTCACAGTCTTAACTTAAGGTAATCGTTCAATCACGCTAGAGCTCATAAATCAGTGGAGAAACATTAATTGTACAGACTTGGATTGTTCACACATTTCCTGTCATTCAGTCCTTACTTGAGGTTTTGACTGATATAACAGACATTTAGAACAGTGGTTGTCTCTAGAGATGTTATGCTGCCTTCATGTCATTGCCTGGAAGTTCCTACTTACAGAATAAGTTCTGAAGTCTAATTACAATGCAATACAGTGTGATTTCGAACCATAGACTGTAAAAAAAGATGGACGACGCCCCTTCGCTCTCTTCCATTGATGAGAACTGAAGCCGCTAGTGTCGCAATATGGCGCTGACATCTTGGAACTTGAGTCTGCGCAGTAGCGATCTCGGGACCAGACCTGCGCAGTAGTGAGCAGGAAGTAAAGCCGCGAAATCAACGCTCCGCCCTCACTCTCGCAGAGAGAGTGGATTCTGCACACTTTTTAAAAAATTGATTGCAGTACGACAAGAGGCTTGTTAAAATAAAGTAAATACAATCTCCTCAGTCCTCCGAAGATCCCGAAAAAATGTCCGTTGGTGCTTCAGTGACTACTTCGCTCAGAGAACCTGTCAATCACAGCTGTCAATCATGACGTTACACCACCGCATCACGTAACTAACTAAAAACCAACTTATTTTTGAAACAGACACTTGAACTTACATCAGCGTGATAAAAACGACAGAAAATGAAAGAAACCACCTTTGGGAAATAGATATTTGAAAGTGTATTTAATTTTTTAGTTGGTCTCACGTCCCATTGAGTAACACAGGGAGGCGTGGCTTATGACCTATACTAGGACCACTCACCGGGGGGCGATCGAGACGTTTTGGCTTCACTTTTCAGGGCTTGTGCGGCACGCTTGTTTCGAACAGATTAGACATGTTGGACAATTTCATATTTCTTTCTCCCTCTTTCTCTTCCTGAGAAGCACAATCTATTTATTATTCCTCATAAGTGTGAAGTCAATGCTTTACCCTATGTGTTTATAATTCTTGTGCTGCCAAAGAGAATGATGGGAAAGGTATAGGCTGGGGAATATAGCCTGCTGCCTCATAATCTGTTAGTAAACAAAATGTGTGCAAACTACTGTAACTGTAGAGTGAGCACTCACAAAGAACATTTAATTATGATCAATACCAATTTGCAAGGTTTGGGTGCAAAAAGAACATTTCTCACTGGTAATTACGCCATTGTGGTGCCGTTTATGGCACTCATCTCGTAAATATCATCAGTTTAATGTGACTTGAAGGAACTGCAATTCTCTACTGTTGTTCTCTGGATATTCATATAAATCTCTCTCTCTCTCTGAGAATGAGTCAATGATGAGAGAGAACATGTCAATGTTTCTAAACTAATCATGTATATCATTAACTATACATAGATCTTATTTGGCCTACTATAATATTAATGGTTAAAATTAATTAATTTGTATACAAACACTTTAGTTGCACAGAAGGAAGTTTTTTATAATAATAACAATCACGGGTTATGTAATAATATAATGAATATATAATAGTGTGCATATATTTAGCAAAATGCTCCTCTCTAGTGTTCATTTTTTTCTAGCTAACTAACGAGTTATGGTCATTGAATCGCTTTCCTGAGGTTAGTGTAACATTACGTGACATATTGTTCACAATCTGTTTTACTGATGTCTTTCCACGGTTGAAATACTGATTGAGTGATTGCATGAGACATGATACAGATTTCGGTAAGTTGTAATGTATCTTCCAACATACCTTCTGATGTTCATTCATGTTTAATTTGTGCTACAACTAGTAGTAAAACGGAAGAGCTGATCAGATCGCGTGCGCTGTGCTGCCTTGAACTACACTTGAACTTGCTACGGCGATATGTTACATCACATTATGCTGGATTCAGACTACACAATATCTGATTGACGTAAGGTGTCGTCGTGATTCATAAACGATCATGGGCGTCAGGATGCAAGATTCAATCGTTTCATCTCGTATAGTGTGTCATAGTGTGCATCTGCGGCGCTTCATGACATCACAACAGAAAGACTAGCATGTTTAATTGTTTTCTGTCCTCCACAACGGGTTCTGTCACATCTGTGACGTTGACCAATAGGAGCACAGAAGCTCTTCCGTACATGGCTTTCAAACATGGTGAATCAAAAGAGAGATGTGGTATTGGTGCTTCTAGGTGGAATTATGCAATTGAAGAAAGGTTTGTAGAGCTATGGCAACAATACTCCCGCCTTTATGATGTTTCCTCGAGTGATTACCACAACAGAGTGAAAAAAGATAAACGCTGGCGAACAATAGCCGAGGCGCTTCAGCAACCTAGCGAGTGCTGGAATTGGCATATAACATGCAACTTTGGTAGCCATTGTTTGTTTATGCTCTTGTTTCCTGAAGTCAGTCGCTAGAACTGTTTTCTCGATGACATCACGCACGCCTTTAAAGACGGCAAGCAATGATTGGTCGGGGGGCAGCGTGTAGTCTGGCATGTTTCTTGTCCACGTCACAACAAGAATTTGCATAATCTGACACAGTAACTATCATAACAGACAAAAATATTGTGTTGTCTGAAACTGGCATTAAAGAGTAGCAAAACGGTTTAATTATTTAATGTTTGACTTAATATAATTGACCAACTTTGAAAGTTTATACTTTTTCATCTAAAAAAATAAAACATCAAGCTTATTACAATTTATTGGATTGGAGGCACGCAACAAATAATATTTAGTGAAGTTTTTTTTTCACGTATCAACTGAAAACAGCATAGACTAAACAATTTATTTTGGGGTTTTAAGAATCAATTTTAGGTCATCAAAATAAGAATCGATTAAAGTCGAGAAATTAATATTTTCAACCCAGCCCTTGAGCCCTAGTATGTTGCACAAGACACATCCACAAAGAAAGAAGAGTTTAATCATGCATTTAAATTTTCATAGTTTGACCAATAGTGTATTTACCACTAAAATCTGAAAATCTGGCCAATAACAGATAAAAGGTAATTGGCAGATCCTTTTTAAAATCAATTTATATGAACAAAAACTTTTTAAAATTGTTTTTATTTTACCACTAGAGTAAAAAAATCCATTGTCAATATATAAAGTACATCACACATAACCACTTTTGTTTTCTGTTGGTCAACGCAGTGAATCCACGTGACGAACTTGAACCCACTGCAAAATGTCGGGAAATCCTTCGCCCTTGTAAGGCTGGAGAAACTGGAAGAACTGGAGGAGAGGGCTATTCTCTGAGAAAACAAAGGAACTTAACATTTGAACTCTCTTGCTATATTACCATCCCCATTCGAGACACGATCACACTTGAGTTGATCACCTCCCAATTTACACATCATTCCCTTCACCCATTCCTACCTAAATTCACCCAAGAATCTATATGGTTTAATGTGAATAATTATCATACAGTATTACACATTTTTGGTATCATTTGAAATGTCTCAGTGCGACTGGTACAAATGTCTCATTCCCAAAGAAGTAAAACAAAAGGTAATAAAGTTTTTAAGAGTTTAGAGATAACTGGCACACAAAAGAGGGTGGGTCTTCCAGGCAAATGCCCCCCTGCTCTCAAAAAGTGTAAACTCAATGCAAATTCCCATTGTTAGCAAATGTTTCTATGTAAATCAACCTCTGGGACGTAAGTCTGGGACGGTGATTAATGTAAATTCCCACTGTGAACTCATGTTTACATTTGAAAAGAGGTTTCTGCCTTGGTCTGTCTATATAAAGAAATGAAAAAGAGGCTCAGGGCGATTCTGTAACTCAGATCAGCCCATAATGCTGAAGGACCTCAAGGACTTCAGCATTATGTATTTATCTCTGAGCATATTGATGTTATTGTATTGATTGTCTTTGAACTGATTATGAAATTGGCATGGTACATTTACCTGACATAATAAATTGTAAACATTTAATTTTATTCTAACTGACTCTGACATTATTTTCAGTAAAGAGTTAAAAAGAATATTTAAACATTCGCTCACATTTAATGATACACAGATATCATTAAAACCTTTTCATTTATGGAGTCAGATGAAATAACGAGAAAATACATGTGAGAAGATGTATTTCATTTAATCAAATTACTTTGCCACGAGGAAAGACAGTAACGCGCAGAGACCTTCACCCGTATTATTGGAGACCACCCATTGGACCGATATACGGGCTTACACCCTTATTCAAAATTTTTGATTCCGATTGAAATTACTGTACTTCGTCAAAAATTTGCAGACCAACGATAAATGTGACTGCACATTTGTACTGTAGAACCAAAGACTTGAAACGGCAGAACCCTCCATTGCTGGTCACAGAAGAACGCAGATAAATTAAAAATTATTGCAAACTATCAAAAATGTTTTTTTTTTCTGATATCTGATAGTTCCAAAGAGCAAGTCTCTGTGCCAATTAATCTGAAAAACAGATATATTGGTCAATCTGTAATTAAAAAATAAATTTTAATGGCCATTTGACTTGTTTCCTGTCAGTCTATAATGTCTAGTCATTCTCAGGTCAGTTTGCAGACTTCTAGTTTTTTGGTGGCCATATTTCTTCACAAAATTGAAGCATGCAGAAAACAAGCACAAACGATTTTGTGTGTCAGTAAATGCGTGAGAATCCTTGTGTTTTCCCTGGGCTCTATTCTCGAGTGGCTCTTGAGTGTTGACACCAGCAGCAGGTTGCCACCTTCCTCTGTGGAATCAATATGCTGTATATTTACTCAATTTGTTTTAATAAGCTCTCATCTTCTCTCAAAATTAATTTACGTGTCTCTCATCCATATTTACCACAGCTTCATTGTGCAGTGAATTTACTGGGGCACAGATAAAACTCGCACTAATTAAAAAGATTTGGCCTTGTGTATGCGTGAGTGTGTTGTACTGAGTGTTTCTGGAGAATGTAACCGACTAATAGCTTATTTGCACAGCTCATAGCTCCTGGGTCTCACTTTATATATGTGTTTCTCACAGTCTGTGATGCTGTAATCAACTCATCTTTAATTCCAGACAGTCATACGTGTTACACATATAGACACTGACATATAAATGCAGTTTTCATTAAAAAAAAGCTAAGTTTTATATTATTGTGTATCTGTGTGTGTTTTATTTTACAAAAGAATCTTTGATCACCAAAATGAAATATTTAGGCTAAGTGGTTTTTCCTTGAAAAATATTCTTCATGCCTTAAAATATCTTGAATGTAACTCTACACCCTTGCCTCATTTAGTATGTGCGGTTCTATGAATATGCAAATGAGCCCCCCCTCCACTCACTCACAGCAGCTCAGAGATCCACTCGTTGACGATCACACGTTGATCTGATTGGTTACAAGGTAGTTTGTGACGTCAGAAACACCAGCGATTTCAAATCCGTGTTTTTGGTTCACTGCAGTTTTAAGGAGAGAATACTCAGTAATGGTGTTGACTTATGAATTTACACATGGTTTGTCTTAAAGCACATTAAAAACACCACATAGACATATAAACAACATTAAAAACTTGATTTTCAACACAGGGGGCCTTAAAGGAAAATGAAAAATGTTGCCTTGGCAACTAACTGAAATAAAATAAATGTGACTTGAAGTACTAAAATTACTGAAACTAAAAAAACAAATAAATAGATAAATTGTAGCTAAATAGAAATACTTTTTAAAAGATCATAAAAATTACAATTACTAAAACTTAAACTAAAATTAAAGCGAAAACTTTAAATATAAAAATAAAAGCTGATATTTATTTATATTAAATATTTACAAATACTATAAGAGTATATAAATAACAGTAAAGTGTGTCAGATTGCGGCAGTCTGCTGTATCCTTCACAATTTAGCACTCAGAACCTGATGGGTGTAAACTAGCCTGACAAGCAACATCAAGATGTTGGGTCTGGGAACACACCATTGGCAGGGCTCAATCCGAGGGGCGGGATAAACGGTTGTCTTTCAAATTCCCTCTGCATGCAATAGGATAGCGCTATAACCAACCACAGCTTCTTCCCACCAGCGGAGCTAGTTGATAGATTAAACTTTTGCTGTATCCAGTCGGCAAAACTACGAACACATCTTCCTTTTTTAAGAATGACTTCAGTGCCGTTCTTTGTTCTTTTCTCAAAGAAAAACTTAACTCCAAGTCTTCCAGAGTCGCGGCCAAAGCCGATTCGAAAGACCCATCTTCTTTGTTTTCAAGTAGCAGGGAATTCACGCGGAACCGTCGCAACTCTGCCGTCATTGTTAAGCCCGCCCACCGACTCTATACACGATGTGATTGGCCTGACTAGAATTAGTTTTTTCTAGCTCGCAAGCCAACGGAGAGTTGCTAGAGCACCCTGGCTGCAAATTACATTTGCTGCTGCTAGGGTGCGTCTAGATTTCTAGGCTATGTGTAAACTGCATTCAGCATAGATTTCATTGGCTTGTTGTTGTCACCTTATTTGCATAATTCCTTTTAGTGAATCAGATGCTAAAGCAACACAGGCAGCATGCGCACATAAACAACGCTACCAGTGTCCGGATTTCATTCTTAATGAATTTCCTGAAGAGAGTTCATGTTGCTGTCAGTGTTTTGTCTGCTTTCTTTCTTTGCTTGTCTAGTTGTTTGTCATTATTTCTCTCTGTTACGTCCCGTGTGCCTCCTTTGCTGTGTTCTGTGCTGTTTTTTTGTCTTTGTTTTTCTTTTTTGTCTTCTTCTCTCACTCTTTTATATTCCTCTGTGACCCATTGGCTTGCTCACTGTTATTACCTCTATTTTCCAAAGTGCTCATCTCCCCCATTTTTCTCTGTCTCGTCCTCCTCCTTTCACACTCTCCACACTCTCTGAAGGAGCAATACAGATAAACGCCAGTGCTCTGAAGGTTACAACATGCATTCAGCTTCAAGGACTCTTCCTGAATGAGAGTCATCCTCGCCCTTGCCTTTCACCTCACCAAGGAGCCAATCACCATCTTATTTCAGGTTTGCGCCACGTGTTTCCTTGGGCCAAAGATATACTCAACGCTAGTATGCAAACGTGAATGCTTGGTCAATGCATTGCAAGGACGGGGTCCCCTTGTAAATACTTAATAGTGGTTTCAAAGCGGATGTTAGTATGTGATTCTAGTGTCGCCCTTGACTTCTTAAGCAGCTTAACCAGCAAGATGCTCTTGTTTTTCCATCTTTGTCTGGCGTCGATCTTCCACAGTTGGTAGTCCTGGCTCATATTAGTCACAGTGTCCTCTCAGGCCCTTTGTCTCAAGCCCAGCTCTCCACACCATCTGTCTACATGGGGAAGTGTCTCAGCTGAGCCCAACTCACATTGTCAGTGTTTTCCGAAGATGCTTAGTCATCTCTGATTGAACTAAGAGAGTGGATTTTAACTTGCTCCCTAGCGGTGCTTTAATAGGGGATTTTATAAAATGCTAATTTGAAAGTGGGTTTTTATTATATTAAATTCTATTATATGGTATTACACATTTTTCATGGTCATATCCAGTTTTTTGTCAGATATGCGAGCAAAGGCATTTGCTTAAATTGCTAAAAGTGACTATATACTAATGTTATTCTAAACCTGTATTCTTTTCTTCTGTGGAACACAATGTTGATCTATCATAAAATAAGCCATATGCACTATATTGTTATAAGCCATATGCACTATATTGTTATAAGCTATAAGTCTTATGAAACTGTATATGAGAAAAGAAATTGAAGGATTGTTTACTGAATAACAATCTCTGCCATAGCTCTTAAATTTCATACTTGTGTATAAAGATGCCTAGCACCATGTCATTGATGCCAATTGTTGTAGTCGAAACCAGATCATTCAAGTAAGAGTCAGTTGAGTCAGTCAAAACAAAGACTTGAAGAAGGTCAAGTTTGATTCTCGGCCAAATCCAAATGCTCCAGAGTCAATTACAAGGCCATGACTGTGAAAATATAAGACTGCCAAATAGGGGCATATGACCAAAATTTTATGTCACAATATGAGTTTATGTCACCCACGATATGAGTGATAATGTTTATCACTGTTTCACAAGCTTGATATATATATTTTTTTTTAGGCTAGTATTAGTTTTTTGATGTTTGAATGATATTGAACATGGTGATACGAATTATGACCTTTCAATGGTATCAACATTTTTGATATCGTAAAAACCTTATTTAAAGAGTGATAAATAAAATATACCTATACCTGAAAAACTTTAAGCGCTAGAAATAAGAAATACTACATAAATAAAAAAAAAAAAAAAAACAATGCATAGTCTTTACTGTGTAAATTAAATGTACATTTATTCTTATTACAGTTATAAAAGTGATTCAGTCAAGAGAGACTGAGAGATTTTCACTTTTTTGTTTTGCATTAAATGACAAAATAACAGGAGGTAAATTTGGATGCTGTCACTTTAAGATCGTCTGCACGGATCCATTATACTCGTGCGTTGTTCTTGTCATGCACCAAGTTTGAATGTATGGAAGTGCAAATGGGATTTGAGAACTACAAGACCGGGTTTTTCAGTAAATAATGGTTTAACTGCATGCATTTTCCTCACAAAAATCTATAAGAAGGCTTAAAATATATGCACTACACTCTTAAAAAAAAAACTAAATCTTTATTGGGATCTATTGTTCCATGAAGAACCTTAAACATCCATGGAACCTTACCATTGCTTCAAAAGGTTCTTTACAGTGGAAAAAGGTTCTTCAGATTTTTTAAAAAGTTTTTCAATAAGTGATTTTTTTTAAAGAATCTGTTCACTGAAAGGTTCTTTGGGGAACCCAAAATGGTTCTTTAATGGCATCACTGAAAAAAATACAAATAAATACTGTATATATATTATTGTCAAGAGTCTTGAGGTATTGACCACTTTTATGTGCATTTTTTTTTTCCTTTTTGGAACTTGAGAACCCCCTTACTATGTCTATAACCCCTTAAAGCTTCAACATTCTTTGGAACAGATATTCCTTTTGTGTTCAACGCTTTGAAAAGTAAAATATCTATTTTGAAAGGAACACGAAAATTGTCAAAATGTCACTTCCTTGGGCCAAGTTTTGTAGAACATCCATTTTTCAACTTTTAGTTTTAATTCAAAGACAAACTATTTGCTAATCATGCACAGTTGACTTTCAGCTCACAGTCTAAGCTAATCCAGTGTCCCTTTAAGATGAAATATAGACGAATATGTTGAGTACTGATGCCGGTAATGACCATAAATGACCTTGAGAAAGTGTCCAGACTCTCTGGGGCTGCTTATGATTCCGGATGAAAGATAAATTGATTGTCTCCGTGCTTTCAGCATTGAAATTCATTCGCTGCGTATTTTTAAAAGCCAAGTCATTGCTAATGCACAGTGTCCCTGTCTTTAAAAGACTGACTTGTTGATCAGGCTCCCCCAAGAGAATGTCTCAAATGAAAAAGGGCAAATGTGCGTAAAATGAAGGCACTTTCTGCTCATCAGGAACACAAGCGCCGCTCTGTCCCCAAAGTAAGTGGATTTGAAGATGTACATTTTTTTTTTTAAATAAAATAAAATAAAATAAAAAATAATATACAGTACAGGCCAAAAGTTTGGACACATTACTATTTTTAATGTTTTTGAAAGAAGTTTGTTCTGCTCATCAAGCCTGCATTTATTTGATCAAAAATACAGAAAAAAATTTAATATTGTGATATATTATTACAATTTAAAATAATTGGTTTTCAATTTATTATACTTTAAATTATCATTTATTTCGGTGATGCAAAGCTGAATTTTCAGGATCATTACTCCAGTCTTCAGTGTCACATGTGACATCCAGTCAATCACATGATCCTTTAGAAATCATTCTAATGTTCTGATTTATTATGAGTGTTGGAAACAGTTCTGCTGCCTAATATATTTGATGAATAAAAGGTTAAAAAGAACTGCATTTATTCAAAATAATTTTTTTTTTTTTATATAAATCTTCTTTATTATCACATTTTATCAATTTAACACATCCTTGCTGAATAAAATTATTGATTTATTTAAAAAAAAAATAAAGAAAAAAATTACTGACCCCAAATTACTGACCAGTAGTGTATATTGTTGTTATAAAAGATTTCTATCTTGAAAACATTTGCTTCTTTTTTTTTCTTTTCTTTTTTCTTTTTCTTTTTTTTATTCATCAAAGTATCCTAAAAAAGTATCACAGGTTATGAAAAAATATTAAGCAGCAGAACTGTTTCCAACTTTGATAATGAATCATCATATTAGAATGATTTCTAAAGGATCATTTGATAGACTGGAGTAATGATCCTGAAAATTCAGCTTTGCATCACCGAAATAAATGATAATTTAAAGTATAATAAATTGAAAACCAATTATTTTAAATTGTAATAATATATCACAATATTACATTTTTTTCTGTATTTTTGATCAAATAAATGCAGGCTTGATGAGCAGAAGAAACTTCTTTCAAAAACATTAAAAATAGTAATGTGTCCAAACTTTTGGCCTGTACTGTATATATATATATATATATATATATATATATATATATATATATATATATATATATATATATTTATATGCATAAATAAAAGTCAGCATCGAGGCGGGCTGACAACCTCAACTTTATTCGGTTTCACTTTATTTTATGTGTCATTGTTACAGTGTAATTATATATTTAAGTACTGAGTAATATTAAGCAACTACATGTACTTACTATAGGGTTATTTGGTTGAGAGTTAGTTGCATGTAATTATGCATAATTTACTGTTATTACTATGGTAGTACATGTAATATATGTAACAAGGACACTGTAAAATAAAGTGTTACCCTTTATTCTTAGGTTACGGACGATTTTTCTGTCTCTAGGTTTTGTGCTCAATTTTCAGGCTGTGTGTGTGTTTTGTTTGGATCAATGCTTTTTCTAAATGTCACAAGTTCACGTCCTGGAAATTGCTTTTTATCTCAGAGTGCATTTGTAGTGTTATTTTGTCCAAAGATTTTCCCTTTACTCTGAGAACTGGAGTTATCAGGAAAACTGCTGGCTCAATTAATGTGAATTAGAGGTTATCGCGAGTTCTGTAGCTGTACCGTTAGAATAAAAAGGATCATCTCGGTGTTATGTTGTCATGGAACACAAATGCAAAGTCAAAAATGCACTGCCGTGCGACTAAATTGATATTGACCGGCATATTTTATGTCACAGCAGCCTTTAAAGCATCCATCATGTAACTAATGATCAATGCTAATTTCCATTCCTGCATTTCTCGATAGAGATCTAGCAATGCGTTGCTATGGCTGCTTTGTTTCCCAGCATGCGGCCCATCTTTCTTTCAGCCTGTATTAGAAGTCTCTTCTATTACAGGAAAGTGTGATAAGGCTTTGCTGGGTGTCCGTTAACCTGGAGCGAGAGGGTCTTTCTTTAAATGATGTTATGCCATTGGAAAAATCAACCCTCAGGGACTGATGGAGAAAATGGACAAGTTGAGATTCACATCTTTATTTTGTCTGTCTATGTTTTTTTTTTTGCTAACACTAAGAAATGAACACTTGTTTGAGAACGGTTTCAGACAAAAGAACCATTCTCCCTGTCAGAGAGGTTTTCTCTTCTTGAAGGAATGTTTTTGTCTGATTTGCATCAAACATTCTGCTATTTTTCAGGTGAAATGATTCTCTGCTCAACAAGAGGTAAAGGCAAATGGTAGAGCATCACAGTTTAATAATTGGTGTGTGAACATTTCATGAATGAATATGTATTGTAAAACATAATTGAATGCCTTTGGATGTTTTTTAAAAGTAGAGAAGAATATAGCATACATTTTATGGACTTTTTTTTTAAACCTTGGCAAATGTGGTCACTATAAACCATTTTATTTAAACCATTTTATTTAAAGCAACACGCCGACTTTTTGGGACTTTAGCTTATTCACCGTATCCCCCCACCGTATACATACTGGGAACTACACTGCTCAAAAAAATTAAAGGAACACTTTGAAAACACATCAGATCTCAATGGGGAAAAATATCATGCTGGATATCTATACTAATATGGACTGGGCAATGTGTTATAAACGAAAGGATGCCACATCGTTTGATGGAAATGAAAATGATCAACCTACAGAGGATTGAATTCAAAGACACCCCGGAAATCTAAGTGAAAAAATGATGCAGCAGGCTTGTCAATTTTGCTGAAATTTCATTGCAGGAACTCAAAATGGTACTCAGTAGTTTGTATGGCCCCCACGTGCTTGTATGCATGCCTGACAACGTCGGGGCATGCTCCTAATGAGATGACGGATGGTGTCCTGGGGTATTTCCTCCCAGATCTGGACCAGCGCATCACTGAGCTCCTGGGCAGTCTGAGGTGCAACCAGGTGATGTCAGATGGACCAAACACAATGTCCCAGAGGTGTTCTATTGGATGTAGGTCAGGTGAGCGTGGTGGCCCTTCAATGGTATCATTCCTTCATCCTCCAGGAACTGCCTGCATGCTCTCGCCACATGAGGCCGGGCATTGTTGTGCACCAGGAGGAACCCAGGACCCACTGCACCAGCATAGGGTCTGACAATGGATCCAAGGATTTCATCCCGATACCTAATGGCAGTCAGGGTACCATTGTCTAGCCTGCAGAGGTCTGTGCGTCCCTCCATGGATATGCCTCCTCAGACCATCACTGACCCACCACCAAACCGGTCATGCTGAACGATGTTACAGGCAGCATAACATTCTCCACGGCTTCTCCAGACCCTTTCCTGTCTGTCACGTGCTCAGGGTGAACCTGCTCTCATTTGTGAAAACCACAGGGCACCAGTGCTGGGCAGTGAGCACAGGGCCCACTCGAGGACATCGGGCCCTCAGACCACCCTCATGAAGTCTGTTTCTGATTGTTTGGTCAGAGACATTCACACCAGTGGCCTGCTGTAGGTCATTTTGTAGGGCTCTGGCAGTGTTCATCATATTCCTCCTCGCACAAAGGAGCAGATACCGGTCCTGCTGATGGGTTAAGGACCTTCTACGGCCCTGTCCAGCTCTCCTAGAGTAACTGTCTGTCTTCCTGAAATCTCCTCCATGCTCTTGAGACTGTGCTGGGAGACACAGCAAACCTTCTGGCAATGGCACGTATTGATGAGCCATCCTGAAGGAGCTGGACTGCCTGCGCAACCTCTGTAGGGTCCAGGTATCGCCTCATGTTACCAGTAGTGACACTGACCCTAGCCAAATGCAAAACTGGTGAAAAACAGTCCAAAAAGATGAGTAGGGAAAAAATGTCAGTGGCCTCCACCTGTAAAACCATTCCTGTTTTGGGGGTTGTCTCACTGTTGCCCATCTATTGCACCTGCTGTTAATTTCATTAACACTAAAGCAGCTGAAACTGATTACCAACCCCCTCTGTTACTTAACTGACCAGATCAATATCCCAGGAGTTTAACTGACTTGATGCTATTCTCTGATTAAAAAGTGTTCCCTTTATTTTTTTGAGCAGTGTATATTCTCAGAAGGCGAAGCACTGCTACTTCTGCGGAGTGATTTACTCCAACTCTGAGCGAACTCTCTGCTCCTCACCACGGGGCTTCTCAGGCGCTGCGAGTAAATCACTCCGCAGAAATAGCAGTGTTTCGCCTTCTGAGAATATAGTTCCCAGTATGTACAGTGCTATGCATAAGTTTAGACACCCATGCTAAAGTTGACTAAAAAGAGGAATAAAAAATCATCTTTTGGAAATTTAACTTAATGCCTTAATTTAAAAAATTAGGAAAAATCCAACCTTTAAGGACACCAATTTTCTTTGTGAATGAATAATGTATCGTAAATAAATAAATGTTCTTCCTTAAAACACAGGGTGCATAAGTTTGGACACCCCTATGTTAAATTCCCATAGAGGCAGGCAGATTTTTATTTTTAAGAATCTATTTTTTAAGAATATATATATATATATATATATATATATATATATATATATATATATATATATATATATATATATATATATATATATATATATATATATATATTTTTTTTTTTTTTTTTTTAGGATACTATGCATCCTGGTAAAGTTCCTTTGGCCTTTGGAATTAAAATAGCCCCACATCATCACATAGCCTTCACCATACCTAGAGATTGGCATGGAGTACTTTCCATAAGATCATCTCTCAATGCAAATCTAGCTATTAGGCTAACTGAAATAAAACCATGCCAATCTCTAGGTATGGTGAAGGCTATGTGATGATGTGGGGCTATTTTAATTCCAAAGGCCAAGGGAACTTTATCAGGATGCATAGTATCCTGGATCCATGAAGTAACTGGCCTTTAAAAATAAAAATCTGCCTGCCTCTATGGGAATTCAACATAGGGGTGTCCAAACTTATGCACCCTGTATTTTAAGGAAGAACATTTATTTATTTACGATACATTATTCATTCACAAAGAAAATTGGTGTCCTTAAAGGTTGGATTTTTCCTAATTTTTTAAATTAAGGCATTAAGTTCAATTTCCAAAAGATTATTTTTTATTCCTCTTTTTAGTCAACTTTAGCATGGGTGTCTAAACTTATGCATAGCACTGTATACGGTTAGAAGATGGCTGTGTCTCATGTGACCTTGTTATTTGCACACGCTGTGACTATACAAATCACAACATGTAAATAGGAAAATGTTGGTGTTATTTTGTCACTTATTGGGAGCAGTGTGCTAGCTGGAGCCGTTTACCTCCAGTCTTTGTGCTAAGCTAGGCTAGCGATGGGAGCGTCAGACAGAGTTACGGCACGCATGGAGATGAGAAGGGTATGAATGGACTTATCTAACTCTGGGGGATACGGTGAATAAGCTAAAGTCCCAAAAAGTCGACGTGTTCCTTTAAAAAATGGCAAGTGTATAATGACAGCATAAGGTTTTATAATTTTTGGCTGAACTATTTCCTGTACCCACTAAAAGGTACAAATATGTATACAGTCCATGGTCAGAATTATTGGCACGCTTGGTAAGTATAATCAAAGATGGCTGTGAAAATAAATCAGCATTTTTTTTTATCCTTTTGATCTTTCATATTTAAAAAAATAAAAAATGCAGTTTTTTTTTTTACCTCAATGAACGGTTCGATTTTTGTAAAAAAAATTAATCAGAAGGATAAACAATGCAGTTTTATTTTCACAAGCTTCTTTGTTCATATTTACCAGGGGTGTCAATCATTCTGAGTCTGACCATGACTGTAACATATATATGTATAACATATAACATATATATATTCTTTTAAATACCCGCTAAAAGATGGATATGAAGATGTGGTGAAAATGATTAAGTTCTGAACATCTTCTACAATCCACATCTCTACTCAAAGAGACCATTTTTTAGTCATATCCAGACAGGAAATTAAGGGACTATGTTTCTACAATCAAGCGAATACTTAAGGGAATTGTACCGTATTAAAGTGCTTCTCATTCTGTATGATATCTTTGTCATTTTTCTGCCTTCTCCAAACAATGCAGTTTTTACCTTCATCTTCCCTTCATTCTCTGCGAGATACAAGCTTTTTGTCCGTGTCTTACAGTGATTGGCATGTTTATTCTCTCTACCTGTTTTCTCGGCGCTACAATCCCACCGGTCTGCGGCGTATGTGCCAGCTTGATTACTTGAATTTGTGAAGGTACTTATGACGGCAAAGTTTGATCCTTTCTTTCCTCATGCTGGAGACAGAAATGAAAGACAACAGGATGAAAAGATCCTCTCGCAATGCGCTTTTGAGACTACAGCACCATAGAATTACTATTCATATCACTGACACTGTGGATGGTCTCAGAAATAAAATCAAAAAAACATTTTCTGAGCAATCTGACATGGGGTTACTATATTCAGTTTTTCCATTAATAATTACCATAAATTGCTTAGCAGAAGTGGACCAGTGAGAACTATTACAAAGTGGATCATCATGAAATCTAATTTACTTGAAGACAGCATCCACATTAATCTACTCAGAACAGAACCTAATCCTGACAAAAGCATAAGTGTTTCTTCAGAGTGTACTGGTGCATGATGGGTTACAGACCAAACAATGTTTGAGAATCCCTGAGGTACAGTGATATTAAACATGGATGAAGCTGTAACTATCTGCTTGTCCTCTTCTGTGGCAGGGCTGCGATCTCCCCGAGCAGAGCACGGTTCACGTGGTTCTGCCCCCGTCCTCGACCCGGCGCTCTGAGCTGGTCCAGCAGTGCAGGCTGGGCCACGGGACCGAGAGCTTGACCCGACTCGACCTCAGTAGCTCCCGTCTGAACGCCGCATCCGAAGGCCTGGCTGTCATTCTAGAGACAGATGCGTCCAGACAGGGGGACTCTGCTGGGCACACAGGTATAGGCCGTAGAACTGTGTTTGTGTGTGTTGTTTTATGTGCGTATGTTTGTGTTGGTGTGGAAATCCAATGGCAGCTGCTGCTTTATAAGAGTGAAGAAGCACAAATAGTTAATGGAAGAATGTGTACTTTTTGGTGTCTCAAATTTTGCTCTAAATACTACTAAAGGTGAAGTAATCAACATAAGCTCATAGGAAAAACATGCCTCTACATACATTTTTTTTTTTTTTTTCAAAACTTTTAAAAAAACATACAAATAACTGCAGTTTTCAGTTGAAAAACAAAAGCACTTATGGCAGTAAAACACCAACAACTTTTATTCCTTTTAGGCAAATCATGATTACGGTGCAGATTATCGGTTAATGAAGACAAATTTGCTCCTTGCACAATACTGTTATGGCTTCAAAACACTTACCATAGTGCATGAATTGTAAACTTATACATTTTGACATTTGCATCACTTCGTATTTATGGCTTTTCTGACATAGTAAACGTGCTCGCTAGCTCACCTGGTACAGCACTGCGCGTACGGTTCGGTTACGAGTCCAAGCTCAAAGCTAAAATGGCATGGTCGCTTCTGCAAATGCATTTTTATCTCTTTACTGTACGTTTGCTTTTGTTAACACAAACAGTTAGGTGTAGACTAGGGTTTTGTGTAGGTGGTATGCTATTTCCAAACAGCACTAACCTTTGAGCGTCATTCACTGGGCATTTCATTTCCAAACTGCTGCAGTTTGTACAAAAAATCAATGTAAATAAAACGTTGCCATTTTCATGCTTCGGTTAAAACTGAACATGCTTTTAGAGCCACTCACTGGACATTTCACTTTGAAAGTGTTCCAAGACATGCAAGAAGCAAAGTAATGTCATTTTAGCATGCCCGAGGTACGTTTTTCCACTTAGCCTGGGTTAGAAGTTATGTGTATGTGTGCTAATTTTTTAAATACTGTCTCTCACTCAAATATGTTGCTGTGCCCAACCTTATATATAGATTATTTGCACAATGACAAATTTGCCATTGTAATAGGACGCTGTTCTTCCTGTGCAATCTTGAAGCAATTGCCACTGACTCACTTCCTATATGATGCTTTCAGTCCCAAACTAGAATTCCTTTGTAAGTACTGTATATCCTTTCATTTACATTAGTTTGTGCACCGCTGAGGCTTTTGCAACCTCCTTCAGCAGTAATACGCAGTAATTTGTAAGCGCACCGCTTGGTGAAGTGGATGCTGTCATTTGCCACAATGGCGCCGCTTTTACAAGCTGTCCTCTGCCCGTCCTTCCCTTTTCAACCTCGCTCTGGCTAGCGGCCCACTCGGCTACTTAGTCCAATCACGCTACCTCTTTTATCCAGCCCTTCTCCCTGTAAAAGCATTAGCATAATGGAGGAATCATGCAGAAATCATAAATAATAGGGTGCCTGTCTTATAAAACCCTCTCTGCTCGATTTATTGTTAGCTGTGTCAAGGTATCTTGTACCTCTTGGCTGCCCCATGCTTTTAGCTCTAATGAGAACGCTGCTCCCAGGTGTGTGCGTGTGTGTGCTTGAGTGATTTAAACTGGGATGGGACAGACTGATAGGACATGTCCTCTCTCAACTAAATCATATGCAGAGAAGATGTCTGGATCTTCTTTTCTGGCTAATTTCTATTGTGAGCTCTTTGTCCTAGGACTGTTGTGGCTTGTTGAAGTGCTGCTACACCTTGTTCTTGTTCTCTACAAAGTGCTCTAACCAACACTTACATCTCCCACTCAAAACACTCCACAGCTGTTAACTAATAGAGGACAAGAAGCAAGGGATACAAAATAAAAGCAAACAAAAGCTTGCTAAGACTTAGTCTGCAATGTTGCTCAGCTCATCCCATCTGTTCTTAAATAAAAGAATGTACTTAATTTACTTGAAGTGTAGTTTCGGCACTAAACAGAATAAACAAAAACTTGATTAAAATAATGTATAAATATTGACTTATTCTCTACTGGTAGCCTGTGGTAACAGATGCTACGAGCCTTAGTTCTCAGTTCCAATTAATTGCTCAGATCCTATTTTTTGTATAGCTGTTCACAATGTTGTTTTAAATGTGGCCAATATCAGATTCCAGTGTGAACAGATCATGATCATGAACTGACTGAGTTCGCAAAACATCTGACCTGTATCGGATTTAGGACCACGTATAAAAGTGGCACAAATCAGAATTGAAAAGATCAGATTTCATGTGGTTTGTGCTGTTCACACTGTCATGAGAAAAACAGATCTGAGTCGCATGCGAGCCAAAAAAAAAAAAAAATCGTATTTTGGTCACATTTACCAACAGTCTGAATGTAGCCAGAATGTTCTCCTAGGGCCATTTTCCTGGTTGCATTCGCACCGCAAATAGGAACTCTGAAGTGACGTACAGATGGTGGTCAACCAGAATGCCTATTACCGCCGCGCCAGCCGCCGCGGCGAAATTACCGCGGCGAAAATAAACCAGCCGCATTTCAAAGTCGTTCCCGAAATGACCGCCAGGTGGCGCAAAGGGACATTGTGCAAAACAGCAGCAATTGCCGTATTTTAAAATGTAAGTGGGTTAAATAATAGGCATATTTTTCATATATATAAATAGGCCTATTAGGCTACAACAGAATAGAACCAAAGATAGAATCAATTTTACAGCTGAAAAAATAGAATCAAAAGTTAAAAATAGAGACGATGTTAGGAGCAATGACGCTGAATATTTTTACTATTCTATTGAGGAATTAGATAAACGAAGAGCTCTCGTGAGCGATACAATTGCACAGTAATTTATAGTGATTTCAAAAGCAGTCCTTAAAAAAAAAAAATTACATGGAGTAGTGTGGCATAATTTTTGAGAGATTACGCGGAACACGTTTTAGTTAAGATCCTGGTTTCAATGCCCTTAATGTATATAGGCTAGGCTTTAAAAAAAATTCACAACGCGTTTTGAGATTGTTTTGAATTAAACATTGAAGTTTAAAATGTAGTGTTTTGGTACACCAGGCCGAGTGGCGTTACGCATTGTTCAAAAATCAGGTTTTATTCTGGCATGTTGAATTGGCGTTAATATTTTTTATTTTTATTTATTAGATTTAGATTTTAGGTTTTGTTAGATTTATTTTTCTCATAACAGCTAAAATAACTTAATATATGCCTTGTCTTCATATGATTTTTATCAATGAACTAGTGTTTTCTGACAGTGTCGACTGCAAAGATGAAGTTGACGATCGCCATATTTGTAGTGAACGCACCTAGAGAGAAATGCACAAAGACATAATCAGAGAGTAGCCTTTTTCTTTTTCGTTTTGAATTATTTCGTTTGAAGACATTTCAAGCTTTGTGTATTTGATGTATTTATCATGTCTGTGTGAGGCATACGCTGAGTTTCGTTAAATTAGGAGGATGAGATGCGCTCCAGCTGACGTGCAATGCAAGTGACCTCACGGGCGCCTCTATGATTAGTGTCTGTTTGCTTCTCTTACTTATTGAATCCAGACAATTGGGTGATGAAAAAATGATTAAAATTAAGATACAATTTATAGAAAACGAAATTCACTTTAAAAAAAGGTTTCTACTAAACAAAACTTAATGAAGTGGTCAAAATCATGTCTGACCCACTCCATATCCATCTCTCGATATAATGCATCTTATCTTACTCGTGATGTTCACTTTTCATATTCAACATAGATGGAAAAAAATAACATTATAATATTTTAACAAATATGATACTACATGAGATTATTTAATGTCTACAACAGTATAGTAGGCCTATAGACTCTATTTGTACAAATTGCTGCACGTTAATGTAATTAAATGAAACCTTGTAACGAATTCACACTGTAGACTGTGTACAGTTGAGACACCTTAAATAACTTGCGTTCCAGCAAGCACAAGTTGTGATTTTTGCTGTGCACTTGCATATAAGTGTCAGCTGGGAAGGAAATATAGAGACCAGGGGTGCGTTTCCCGAAAGCATCGTTGGCCAACTATGGTCGCAAGTTCCGTCGTTACCAATAGAGTTCAATGGACATTGCGATGAACTTGCGACCATAGTTGGCCAACGATGCTTTCGGGAAACGCACCCCAGACCTCTTGGAACTTTAATTGAATACATAGCGTTGGTAAAGCATACTGAAATTACATCCCTACAAATGTATTAGGCCCTACTGAAAATAAATGTATCGAATTTAAGCAAAGTAGCCTAAATGTTAAGACTGTAAGCCCTTTACTTTTTTACGTAGCCTAAAGGACTCTTATAGCCGACTTTGGGTTAATTTAATTTGTAGAGGATTTTTTAACTCAAACATTAACACTGATATAAATTAAACTAAATTATTGTAATTTTTTGGCACACCACGACGAGTGGCGCTATGCATTGTTCTAAAGCCAGGTTTTATTCTGGCATGTTGAATTAGTGTTCAACAAATGCGGCGGCGCGTTCATTTGAATGAAGAGCGTTTCTCGCTCGTGCGAGCGAACACACACTGGAACGTTAGGCCGTATCGTAACGAGTGAATAGTGGCCGAGTGGTTGAACGTACGTTACGATCATTTAGATGACACGGGTTCGAATCCCGAACTAACTTGGACTACTGGTGTTTTTATATTAGCCTATTAATGCATTTTATAGTCTATTGTTGATGCAGAGAGATTTGTCTTCTAAAACATTTTTTTTGCCTATTTACAAAATAAAATCGCCATGCATTTCCATTTTACACTAAGGAACAAATATTATACAATGACTTTACTTCTGTAGCCTATAATAATTCATATATATGACGTTTAAACGACAAACAATAAAATCAGAACCAGTATTCTGTTGCGTTCATGGTTCCAGTGGCAGTAATGCATCCACGGCTTTTCAAAATGTCACAAAGCGTTTTGAGATTGTTTTGAATTAAATATTGAAGTTTATAATTTGTTTGGCACGAGGAGTGGCAAACTCTTTGTTTTGTTTTGCAAACTCAGCTAGCCTGTGGGGGGTTTGGAGAAGGCAATACTTTGCTTTATCGTGGGGGTGCAGGACAGAGGTGTTAATGTTCCGTCTTTCATATGGAGAGTGTCGGAGCCAGCCTGATGAGCAGGCAAAGGCAAAATTCTTTTAAGGATTAATCTCAAAATCTCCAAAAGTCCATAGCCTATGTACAGTAGGCCCTATATCTTATTAAATTGTATATTGTAGTTTTATTGATTGTATAGGTTTTCCACAAACAATTTAAATTTAGCAGATACAGAGCTCTTTTATTGGCGACACACCTCGTTTTATTGTAAGGTGAATTCAGCAAGGCATGTTGTATCTTTGAAGGAACAAAAGCTATTTGTTACAGTTTTTTCTTTCGTGATTTGTGTGGATGACACACAGCGACATATACAGTATTATCAGCTGTATGGTGTTTTTTTACGCTGAAATGCTTAATTTCGAGAAAGACCCGCCGCGCGCAGTGAGGGAGACCAAACTTACTAAAAAAATATCCATCGCGAGAGAGGCAAAGAAAAACGCCTGTTCTTAATTTATGTTGCTTTGAACTTTTTCCGTTTTGTACCGTTTTAATTTTTTAATTTAGCTGCAATTTCTTTGACAATAGAAATTTAAAATGTTGCAAGAATAGGCCTAAGATTCTGTGTTTCTTATTTTGCATCACAAAGGGAATAAACTCTATCGATGCAACCCTGTTTAAATAAATAAACTGTCTCGACACTTTATTCATATCTTAAAATGTGCGATGGGTTTTCAAACTTAATTAATTTTATTTTTCTTTTACATTTTCATTGTTTATTTTTTAATTGAAAGCAATACTGTATTGAAAGTATTTTTCTGATTTGTTCGATCTGTTTTGAAAAATGTCTTCCGTTGATATGGCCGGGTATCACTGTCAGTCATCTCAATCTCGTGAATGATTCACACACACAAAAAAAAATAATTTAGCAGATTAAAGACGAGCTTCATCATCTTCATTTTCTGGTGCGATCGACTGACAGTCTTTCTTCATCAGATGTGTCGTCTTTGCAGCGGGAATGTAGCAAATTTATGTTGTAATGTACAATTGATAATTAAACAAGATGATTGACTTTAATAAACAGATACATAATTAAGCATCAACAACACTGTCGGCTACACTGAGATTCGATCTCAGATCGTTTGAAGCTCTGAGAGGCTCTTGTTAATGCTTTGACCACAGAGCTACCGTCTGAATCGCCAACGTCTACTATTTTCTCTGTTTTAAAAGTTTGTAACATGTAAGGCTATTTAGTTCTGAATATAACAAAGAATGCTTAAACCGACTACATCGGTTAGGAGCTGCAAGTCCTGAAAATGTTTTAATTTCACGGTAAATTATTTTAATTTATTTCACTGTTATGTTTCAGTTAATAAATCTACAAACACATTAAAATAACACGAAGAAAATGACAAGTAACCTATTGACATAGCCTTTCTAAATTATAGAAAAACTGGGCACACAATGTTAACGTGTGTCTACTTTGTTTAAATTTAATGAATTTGAATTCGTTTAACCACAATATTTATCTTGAATTTATCTGTGACCTCAGCTCAAATTACTGCCGCGGCAGATTACGGCATTAAAGAGAATAAACTGACACTTTTCAAAGTCTGTGATTACAGCGCCACTCAGCGGTAAAAGGCAGCAAATACACATCCCAATTTTCCCGCGGCGGCGGTAAAAGTCTCATTCTGGTTGACCACCATCTGTAAGCCAGCCGACAGCTATGTCATTTAAAGGCACACTATGCAAGATTTGTACCTTAACCCTCTGGGGTCTAAGGTGTTTTTGGGGTCCTTGAGATGTTCTGACATGCCCTGACATTTGTGCTTTTTTCAGTTGCTTATAAACATATTAATGGCAAAGGTGTAATTACACTCTATTTAGCACAAACAGGGCTACCATAATATGTAAGCAACATGAATGTACATGTTTGCATTTTTGAGAGAATAATGTTTATGCATGGTTATTGAAAAAACTAAAAACTAAAGTTTCTGAAATAAGGCCACAAAACACATACTAAATATGTGTCCACTTTTGACTAATGGATGTTTTTTCTTCAAAATGATGTGAAAATCATCCTGCCTAATCATTCACATAACACAATACATTGATTTAAATTTTGCAAAACACTTTCTGTTTGGAAAGGCAATATGCGAAGTGGGTGTCAACGATCCAACACCATCATGCATATTTAGTGGTTCGCACCTGAGGAGACAATGGGGCCCGCATACTTAATGAGCCATTCATTCAGGTGTGTGACTGAGCCACAAGAAAGAATGCAAGAGCAACAGTTGGAAGCATCTCAATTTTTTTTTATTTTTCCACAAATTGTGCTTGCAAATTGGCCTATAATATCCAAGGAAAACATGTCTAGTAATTGTGCAGTTAATTCTCATACTGTATTTTCAGTTTTGGAATATTTATCCTCTCCCCAAATTTGTCACTAATAAAACACAATAGAAATTATTTAAAGAAAAGGCTTATATTTACCTTTTAATAGTTTGTTTACATCTACCTTGTAAATATATATTTTTTTATTAAAAAGGTTACAATTACAACAACAATTCAAGTGTAATCTTTTTTTGTAAAAACTAAAGTATACATTTTATCATACATATTTCAAAGTTAAGGATTCATTACTTGAATATAGCCTAGGCTACATTGGAATAAACACTATAACATATTATTTGATTACTTTATTTTTGACAAAACATACTATATTTAACATATGAGCAAAAATTGGCAAACAAAAGCTTATTTGATGTGGCAGATATTTTACAGTAAAAATGTATAATCTATCCAAAACTAATCAACAAAATGTTGTCTTTCATATGTCTGTAACATAGGTCTTTCGCTTTTTATTATAAGAAACATAAATGTTAATTTGCAGTTTAATATGTTGCTTATACAAATACATTTTATTTCAATCATAGTATTATTCCTCACAGCGCCACGAGACGGTGTAAACAAGTACAATGATCTGAATAAGCTTGATGTGTTTTCTCGAGCTGATATGGGGGCGTTCACAGGTTTGCGTGGATTGCCTCAGTCATTTGCGTTTGAATAGCGCGCGCTCTCCGTGGGCGGGGTCAAATTAAAAATAATGAGCTGAGATGAGAACGACTGACATCTCTCTCTTTTCATACAGATTGCATAAACTGAGAATATTTGTTTTTTATAATAATTACTTCATTTAAAAGAAGAGAATTCAAGCTTCATGCCTGTGTGCCTGTGTGACTGTTTGACTGAGTATTCGCTGAGTTATGGTTCATTTTCGGACGCATTTCAGAATGGACTTAACTGACAGAGAGAAGGCAGAACTCGCTTTGTTTTTATTGTGAGTATAAAAAAAAAAATCACACTTAACAGGATTGATTGATGTATGAAACTCCTATGGAAAATCAAAGTCAACAGAGTATTTATGAGTCTCTTTTACACTGATAAAAAAAAAGCGAGCAGATCACGCCGGCGTGATTGCCGACCTCAGGGGGTTAATATAACAGCTACGAAATAATTTTGATGGTAAACAAACTCGTATAGGGCGAATCAGAGGGGACGCCACTGGCAAAACCAGCAATGCAGGTTTGAGAGGTGGCGCCCTGACAAATCTCGCGAGAATCACGACTTGCTTTACGGCACGACGTCACATACATCAACAACATATGAAGCAGCCTCTATGGAAGACACTAGCATGCATTTCAGACGTTAATCATGGCAGAGTCGACGAAGAAAGCGCGGTTGGAAGAGTCAAGGAAAAGAAAACGACGACTCTGCGTGAGTGGTATTTACGACAGTAACGTTAAATACAAATACTCCACAGTGACTCTAGGGGTCGCTGTTTAAGAAAAACGGAAACTTCATAGTGTGCCTTTAAGCGCAGCATTTAACAACATCAACAACTCTGTAGCGTAAAGGGTGAGAAGTGCCTGGACTTTGGCTTCGGTCCATCTATCGCTGTTTTCAAAGTTCGTGAAGTTCGTAGGGTTAGTATATATATGTAAACTGTGTTTTTAAAAATGGCGGGTGCCGGTGTTTGTATGGCATGTGTTCGGCCAATCAGCGTACACTTACGTCACTGATGCTTCATATTGTGCCTGAAGTAGGAGCTCTTTTGTCCCTTTGGAGGATGCTTTGGAGAACCGAAACATGTTCTTCCTTTTGGAACATTTATTTTTAAGAGTGCAGAGAACTTTTTTTGCAAACAATCTTCCAATGGTGTGTTGATAATGGTGTGTTGAGAAAAATTACCAGCTATAAATGTTTCTTACCATGAAACTGTGTTTTGCACCATTTACAATAAAAATCTATATTTTTGTCCCTGTGCATATTTCCTTGCATATTAGTAACAAATAGTGCGGGCCATGTGTCACTCACAGCGTAAAGTATATGAGATGAGTCTCCATCTGTCCATAAAACGCCACCTGTTACAAAATGTGAAGACACATTACGATTTTGACCCTCATATTTCCATTTCGGTTGCTTAATGTGAGGAATATTTCACACACTATGTGTTGGCACATTTACAACTGATGTAAAAGTTAGAAGATTTATGATTTTTCTTCAGTAGGCACTATTTGATTTAAATATCTTGCATCATTTACATCATCATGAGTAAGTGATATAATCATGTCTTATGTTACAGATCTTAATAAAGTTGCTGGCCAACTGACAATAATATGAGTTTGTACATGCTTTAGAATGTCATCCAACAAATGGTTTAACACTAGTTGTCTGTGCACTGCGATAGTAGAAACTGTAATAGGACAAAATGTTTTAACAGAAAAAAACACACACTTTACCATTATTGCTTTTTTATGATGTTTTTGGTTGTTCTTACAGAAACTAAAGGCCACAGCAGTTTCTATGTGTTCTGTAAGGCGGTCTGCAAGGCCATCCAGCCTGGAAAACTACGTGTTCGGTGCAGAGACTGCAAACAAGGCACCCTTACTCTCAGCAGGGTACGAATAAAGTTCTTTAGTTTTATTTGTTGTGTTATGGCTATTTTAAAGAAATGCTCTTGTTCTCTGAGGAGGCCAAAATGGGTTTTCAATGGGGTCGCTGCAGAAAACTACGAAAGCTTGTTTCCACAACAGAATAAAAAAGAATAAAGAAAAAAGGTAATTGTTACTTTTTATCTCATGATTAGGTTTTTTTTTCTGCAATTGTTAGTTTATATCTCACAATTCTAAACAAAAGGGAGATTGTGGTTTATAAAGTTGAAATTGCGATAAATAAAGTCAGAATAACAAGATATAAACACACAATTGTGAGACAAAATGTCAGAATTGTGAGATAAAAAGTCACAATTACCGGAAACAAGCTTCCATTAAAAAAAAAAAAAAAAAAAAACCTTTTGGAACCTTGATTTTTAAGAGTGTACCATTACCGGCACTAAGGTAATCCAACAGTTAGGTGTTTTCATATTGTGGCATTTGGAATACTGGTTTTTTTTTTGTTTTTTTTTTTGGATGCATTTAAAGTGATGTGACAAGAAGAAAAAAACTGTTCTAGCAATTCATTTATTTAAAAAAAAGAAATCATTCATACATACAATGACTTGATTGCACCTTTTCTATGATGAGCACGTTATTAATTTCTGAATTAAAATTCATAAAGTGGGCATAAAATCAAAGAGCTATACAGCTGTCCTGATATTTGAAACAGTTATATTATTATTTATTATTTTATATTGTCACGTTTTGGGTGTTTGTTTCTTGTTCCTGTCTTTTGTCTTTCATGTGATCCTGCCATGTGTTCACTTGTCTGTTGTGTCATGTTGTAATTGGTTTATTGTTAATTGTTCACAGGTGTCCCTTGTCTCGTCATTAGTCCTGTATTTAACCCTCTGAGGTCTGAGCTGTTTTCTGGCCCTGGAGGTGTTCTGACATGCTCTGACATTTGTGCTTATTTCTGTTACTTGTGACATTTTCATGGCTAAAGTCTGATTACACTGTATTCAGCACAAACTCTGCTACAATAATATATCAGCAGCATGTATATAAAAGTTTGTAGTTTTGAGATAATAACATTTATGCGTGGTTTGTGAAAAAACAAAAAAAATTTGTCACTGAAATAAGCTCATGAAACCCATACTGATTATTTCTTCATAAGACTTTTGAAAATTGTATCACGTAGCCCAGAATATTTGCTTCAAAACTATGTGAAAATCACCCTGACTGCTCATTCAGAGAAGACAATATATTGATTTAAAAATTTTACGACGTGTTTTGTGTGAGAAAGCTCTATGCAAGAGGCGTGGACATCTCATTATTATGTAAGCTTTTCTCACCTGAGAAAGACAAAAGACACTCCCTAATGGCCCTATTAGGAGCTATCAGGCCCTGCCATTCTGAGCAACCTTGCACAAAGAATGAGGAGATTTAAAAAAGAATGGCTTTTTGATTGTTTTTAATGTATTTACAACACAACATAATGACAAAAAAAAACACATTATTTAACACACTGAACTAAAGACAGAGACTTGAACTGTCACACACCTTTGTGCCATTCCTGAAACATAGTAGGCTACATACCTTTCATTTCCATGGTGTTTGATTTTTCACTTTAGCATGTTCATGTATGGAGACTTATGTGAATGTTGAAGTCAGCAGGACTTATCAGTGGCATCTTGTTCCTCTAAAAACAACAACAACAACAAAACAGCTGTGAACATGCTGATATCAAGAGAAATTATGCTGCACAATTTGGGGAATATATTTTAGATTTTTCAGGTTAAAATAGCTTTTTAAAATGTACAGAATACACAAACACATATATATATATTAGCCTACTTTTACCATGCTGTGTTTTATTAGAATATAAAAACATCCTCGTGTTGAACACGTAGGCTATACAAGCACTGAAAGGTTGCCTATCATTCTAGTTCACATTTCACATTTCATGTTTCTGTCTACATGTACATATATGACATTAGGCTTAGTTCATGTTTTTACTCCAAACTCATTTCATAACATACATTTTAATCTGGCACAACCAGTTTAACATGTCTTACCTTAAAAATCTTCTCATCTTCAAATCGCGTTCTTCTGAGGTAAATCCGAGGTAAATTCAAGGTAAACAGCACAGCACAGCACAGCTTACAGTTGTCCAAACCCGATGAAAGCAGAGAAGAGTAAGTTACGAAGTCTCTGCTTCTTTGTTTTGAGGTGATGAGGGCGTTTACAGGTCTGTGTTTCTCCGCATGGATCATTTGCATGTCAATCGCTCGTGCGCGCGTGGGTGTGGTCACATTATAGTTAATGAGGACGCGTTTGAGAAACTGTACATGCCGCTGCTTTCGTATGGATTACTTAAAAATAGAATATTTGTTTTTTATATAATTTACATACTTTAAAAATAGAGATTCCAAGCGTTGTATAAACATGCGTTTCAAGTCTGTGTGACAAACATTCGCTGAGTTACAGGTCATTTTCTGTCGCGTTTCAGAATGAGTTTCACATTGAGAGAGACGGCAGAACGCGCATCATGTTTATTTTCTTTGTTTTACGAAAAACACAACATTTTGTTTTTATTATGAGTGTACACAAATAAAAGAAGACATTTAACAGTTTTGAATGATGTACAATACAAGTATGTAAAATCAAAATCAACAGAGTAATTTGCACTGATATAAAAAAAAACGAGCAGATCACGCCGGCGTGATTGCCGACCTCAGGGGGTTAAGCCCTCTTGTTTGCCCCGTGTCTTTGTCGAGTATTGTTTGTTATTTGCCCTGGCTCCAGTATCTTGTTTTCCTAGTCTTTGTTCCTGTTCCTGTTTTAGTTTATAGTTTCCATGCCTCATCATGGTTTTGTTTTATGTTTACATTTACATTTACATTTTAGTTATTTTGCAGATGCTTTTGTCCAAAGCGACTTACAATTTAGGACTAAATTAAGCGAGTCATTGTGAAGAGGCAAAAACAACGCAGAAAGTGCTCAAAATACAAAGTTCAGGCATTGGTCAGAGTAGCATAAGCCCGATAAGGGAGGATTAAAGGAAAAGTTTTTTTTTATTTTATTTTTTTTTTTTTTATGAGGTTAAGTGCTCATGGAAGAGATGAGTTTTCAGTTGTCTTTTGAATGTTGCCAGGGATTCTGCATTCCGGATGAGGGTGGGGAGATCATTCCACCATGGAACCGTGAATGAGAATGTTCTGGAAAGTGATTTTGTGGTTCTCTGTGATTGAACCATGAGACGTTGCTCGTTGACCGATCGTAGGCTTCTGGTAGGGATGTAGACTCGTAGGAGCGAGTGAAAGTAGGAGGGAGCTGAGCCTATGATAGATCTGTAAGCAAGCGTCAATGCCTTGAACTTGATGCGAGCAGCGAGTGGTAGCCAGTGCAGAGAGATGAACAGAGGAGTGACGTGGGCCCTTTTTGGCTCGTTGAAGACAAGACAAGCTGCAGCATTCTGAATCATTTGTAGAGGTTTAGTTGCACATGATGGAAGTCCAGCCAGAAGAGCATTGCAGTAGTCAAGCCTAGAAATGGCCAGGGCCTGGACGAGAAGTTGTGTTGCATGCTCAGTAAGGAAAGGCCTGATCTTCCTGATGTTGTGCAGTGCAAACCTGCATGATCGAGCTGTCTTTGAAATGTGGTCTGTGAAGGTCAGCTGGTCATCAAATATTACTCCAAGATTTCTGACCGACCTTGATGGGGTGATTGATGATGAATTTAGCTGGATAGTGAAGTCGTGCTGTAGAGACGGATTGGCAGGGAGGACGAGAAGCTCAGTCTTTGCCAGGCTGAACTGCAGGTGATGTTCCTTCATCCATGCCGAGATGTCCGCCAGACAGCTTGAGATCCGTGCAACTACTGTAGGATCATCTTGTTGAAATGAGAGGAAGAGCTGTGTGTCATCAGCATAGCAATGGTAAGATAAACCATGTGCCTGTATGATGTGGTGTAGATGGCGAAGAGGAGGGGTCCAAGAACTGAACCCTGAGGAACCCCTGTGGTCAGTTGATGTGCTCTGGATACCTCGCCTCTCCATGCGACCCTGAAGGACCTACCTGTGAGATAGGACTCAAACCAGTGGAGTGAAGTTCCTGTGATGCCCAGTGCTGAGAGGGTGGACATAAGGATCTGATGATTCACAGTGTCGAAGGCAGCAGACAGATCCAGGAGAATGAGAACTGAAGATTTGGAAGCAGCTTTTGCGATCCGTAGGGCTTCTGTCACCGATAGTAATGCAGTCTCAGTTGAATGCCCTTTTTTGAAGCCAGATTGGTTGACATCCAGCTGGTTGTTCAGAGACAAGAATGATGTTACTTGGTTGAAAGCAACTCGTTCAAGTGTTTTCGCAATGAATGGTAGGAGAGAGACTGGTCTGTAATTCTCTACAAGTGATGTGTTTAGTGTTGGTTTTTTGAGCAGTGGAGTAACCCGTGCCTGCTTGAATGCTGTAGGGAAAGTGCCAGTATGGAGGGATGAGTTGATGATGTGTGTGAGTGCTGGTAGAAGTGTGGGAGAGATGGTTTGTAGAAGGTGTGAGGGGATGGGGTCTAGAGGGCAAGTGGTAGGATGACTGGAGAGGATAAGTTTAGATACTTCTTCCTCAGTAGTGGAGAGAAGGAGGAGAGAAGGTTATTGGCTGTGGGAGAGGTTGGTCTGGGTTCCTGTATGTGTGGAGCTGAGAACTGACTGCTGATAGTTGTTGTTTTGTTGGTGAAGAAGTTAGCAAAATCATCAGCAGTTAACGAGGAGGTGGGTGGTGGTGGAGGTTGTGGAGGTGGACAGAGGAGAGAGTTGAATGTCTTGAGGAGTGATCGTATGTTAGAGGAGCTGTTGATCTTGTTGTGGAAATATGAAGATTTGCGGCATGAATATCAACAGAAAAGGAAGAGAGGAGAGATTGATACATACTCAGTTCAGATGTGTCTTTTGATTTGCGCCATTTCCTCTCCGCTGCCCTGAGTTTGGTCCGGTGTTCACGAAGAACCTCAGATAACCAGGGGTTAGAGGGAGTAGTGCGTGCAGGCCTGGAGGAGAGAGGGCAGATATTGTCTAGAGAAGAGGTTAGAGTGGAGCATAAGGTATCCGTTACGGTATTCACATTCAGAGATGAGAATTGTTAGGGTGAGGGAAGAGAAGATGACACAGCAGAGGAAAGATGGGAGGGAGAAAGTTAGCGCAGGTTTCGTCTGAAAGTGACTGGTAGGGGGGTTAAGGTGCACGGGTAGAGAGTTGCAAATTGAAAGTAATGAGGAAATGATCTGAAACATGGAGAGGTCTCACCAAAATGTTTTCTGTGATGCAGTTGCGTGTGTAAACCAGGTCCAGTTGTTTGCCTGATTTGTGAGTACCTGTGGTGATGAGTCGTTGACTCATGGTGATGAGTCGGTTTGAGATTGAAAGAGGCTAGGAGAGAGATGAAGTCTGTTGCAAACGTCTTCTCTAGATGAATGTTGAAGTCACCAAAGACTACAAGTAGGGTGCCGTCCTCAGGGAAAGAGTAGAGCTCCTCTAAAAATCTTCCCAGCTGACCTGGGGGGCGATATATGACTACAATATGGATCTTTCTGGGAGTTGTAAGTGTAATAGCATGATATTCAAACCAGTTGTTATTGCATAGAGAAGAGAGAGTTGAGTATTTCCAATTGTTAGAAATGAGAAGCCCTGTACCCCCACCCCTCCCAGACTGGCGAGGGGAGTGAGAGAAAAAGAAGTTGTTAGAGAGAGCAGCAGGGGTTGCTGAGTCTTCTGGACGAATCCAGGTCTCAGTCAAGCCCAATATATTAAGAGCAGAATGAGATGCAAAGGCTGGAATAAAGTCAGCTTTATTGACTGCTGACTGACAATTCCATAGACCGACAGAAAGAGAGAGAGGTGTGTGTGAGGATGAGAGATTGGGATGCAGATTAGCAGTATTGCGCTGCCTACTTTGTGTGATGAAAGAGCGTTGTCGAGAGACAACAGGAATGTATTGAAAGCACATGTTGAGTAAGGGTAAATAAGATAAAAGTGTGAAAGGAAAGATAGAAGAAGATAATTAAGTGCCTTACTGGTGTCCTTGCTCTGTGGAGTCGCACATGTAGAGTTGATGGTCTTTACCCTAGACGGTCTTCACACGAGGAGGCTGAACACAAGAGCTGAACGCTTCTGCGACAGCGCACAAACTACATACAAGTTTAATCTTGTGTTGTAAATAAATTGCGTTTGGGTCCTCACCTCAACTTGCCTCCAGTGGAATCAGTTGTCACATATACAGTGGTGTGAAAAAGTGTTTGCCCCCTTGGTAAATATGATCAAATATGGCTGTAAAAAAATAAATCTGCATTTCAGATGAAACAAAAACATTAGCTTTTTTGGCAGCAAACACTTAAGATGGGTTTGGTGCACACAGGGAGAAAAAAGTACCCCATGTGTAAAATGAAATACTCTGCTGTATCTTTAATGCTGTGGGCCTAATTTTCTGCCAGAGGTCCTGGACATCTTGTTCAGATACATGGCATCACAGATTCGATCAAGTACACACAGATAAAAAATCAAAACCTGACAGCCTGTTCTAGAAATCTTATAACGGAGGACAGGATGGAGAGATCCTGTATGGAGGAATGGTCTCTGATCTCTTGTCAGGTGTTCTCCAAACTCATCCGGCATTATAGGAGAAGACTCAGAGCTGTTATCTGAAAGCAGCTGAAAAAAGAGGTTGCAAAAAGTATTTAATAAAAGGGGGCAAACAATTGTTCCCAATGTGTTTTGGTGAAAAACTTTTTTTTCATAATGTGATTTTCCCCCCACTTTCAATTATTTTACTTCAATGAAAGGTTAGATTTTTGCACATTTTTTAAATAAAATATCAAAAGGATTAAAAATGCAGATTTATTTTTTACAGCCATATTTGAACATATTTACCAAGGGGGCAAACACTTTTTCACACCACTGTATATTTAGAAATTGTCATTAATATTAATATTATTATTGTATTTTTGGAAAATTTGAAAATGGTATACAAGTTATACAAAAAAAAAAAAATGAATTCAAGGAGTATATTTTTAAGACCTTTCCATTTTTAAGAACTTTATCGGCTGCATTTTAATACATTTAAAGCCATCGACATATCAGCTATAGCATGAAAAAGGCAGATATAACAAACCGAGTTTATTAATCAACTGCATGAATGCACTGATTTGTATAACGTCTGTTGCATAACCCAACATATTTCTAATATGTGTAAAATAATTAAATACTTGCCAAAACAAAATGAAATCGGTACAAAATATGGTTTGTCAGCATATATAAAGTTGATAGCAAAAATAACCTCTGAAGGTTGTCAAGTATCATTTGTATTTTGTATTATTATTATTATTTTTTTTAATCTTTGTTCTTCGCTTATAATGTTGGCCTGCTGAATGTTAAATTGATGATGCAGCAATAAACTAGCTAATTTACCTTAATGTATGTGTTTTTTGTTCTTTGCTTGCTTAAAGGAGAACTCCGGTCAATTTTAACATTGAGCTCATTTTTTTGTACATTTGGAGTGCTGTCAGTACAGAGAACAACGACAAAAATCGGTGTTGCCTACACCGTGTTATCCTCTTTTTAAAATTTGCACCCTGTTGACTTCAATGGGGCAAGTTTTAAACCTGCTTTTAGCCTCTTAACATCCTTAATGTGTCATTACAAGTGCACAGCCATGTGAGTGATTCCTTCAGAGTGAACATGGTGAATCTGACTGCAGTAGTTGTGAAAGATATGAATAAAAATGATGTTTATTCAGCCAGCGCACATACCTGTATTTACATCCTGTTTTCGGTCAAAGTCCACAGTAGTCGAATGTCGAGTTCACGCGCGTGATCATAGGTACTAAACCTATGCGCGACAATCGACTACTATGGACTTTGACTGAAAACAGTATGTAAATACAGGTATGAGCGCTGGCTGAAATAACATCATTTTTATTAATATCTTTCACATTTACTGCAGTCAGATTCACCCGTGTTCACTCTGAAGGAATCACTCAACATGGCTGGGCTCTTGTAATGACACATCAAGGATGTTAAGAGGCTAAAAGCAGATTTAAAACCTGTCCCATTTAAGTCAACAGGGTGCAAATTTTAAAAAGAGGATAACACGGTGTAGGCAACACCGATTTTTGTCGTTGTTCTCTGTATTGACAGCACTCCAAATTTACAAAAAAATGAGCTCAATGTTAAAATTGCCCGGAGTTCTCCTTTAAAACATGATCAAAACAATAATCAATTTTAATAGCAAAAGTTCAAATAAGTATGCGTATCGCATAAGTATGCGATAAGAATGAAATAAGTACAAATACAGTGACAAATATCGGTATCGGAATTGGCCAATAGTTAGTTGTTTGTTAAAATAGATATTGTATCGTGCAAAAAAAAACAAACAAAAAAAAAAAAAAATTCCTGTCAGACCATCCATAGTTTTTAACAGATTGTCCTTTCCTTTACCATGGACATTCATAAAGCTGCAGTCCGTAACTTTTTGGGGTTAAAAATTATCCAAAATAAATTTGTGAGCAAGTACATAACCAGGCAGTGTTCAAAACTCTCTGCATGCCTTAGCTCGATTCAGAACGGTAAGCTTGTAATAAAGTTTTTAATTCCAGTGGTACTGTTGGATTTCCGCGGGAAATTTGAGCATGTCTTTGTGTCATTACGTCACATCTGTACACATAAAGAAGGTGTCTTGGCTAGTAGGCTATGAGTGTGAGGATGCTGGAGGTGGAGATTTATAGCCTTTTCTCACAGCCCTTGATATAATTAGACTTATCAATGATGGCGGGTCCAGAAAGGTTCAAATGACAATCACCAGTGACAACTGGAAATTCATCCGTTGTAATACGCGAAAGACTTCGGAGTGGCTACAGAGAAAAATAGACTGCAACCGGGCCCATGTGAAAACAAGGATAAATATCGGAAAGGCATTAAATGTAGACACACAATGCTTATGTTGTTAACATTAGCAATTTGAGAAGAAAGTATAATTTGCACGGTTTGACGTGATATAATAAGCGATCGCTAGATTTAATCAGCACGATTTACTGCAATGCTTTTTTACCCTTAGTTGGTCAGAACAAATGTGGATGTTACTTGCTTGTTCAGAAGACATTTTCTGTTGAAAACTCTTATGTTGCTCATACTTCCAAAAAGTAGAATCTGTGATTCCGAAAGACAGTATCCACACCGGCGCGGCGAGTGACAGCCGCACACTCTCCTCAAAACATTGGATTCATCCGTGCTGTGCCGTGCCGAGGCACAACCCACGTAAAGCTGATAATTCCGCGAAGAACTGCAATTGCAGATTTCGAACAGAGATGGCGACAAAGAGGAAAAACTACAGACTGCAGCTTTAAATGTCCTCATTTTAAACAATATTTGGCAAGTTATTCTAATGCGGTAACACTGTATCCCACATCACTGAATTATGACTGTAGTGGGAAAACCTGCTTATTACTGCTGTTCTTCAGTGCACATTCATAAGGGCTTTGAGACAAAAACTGTAACCTGAAACATTTGCTCTGTTGCCCCAAGTCTCATAACTAACTAACAGTGACACTTCTTAGCCTGCAGTGTGAATGCAGAACAGCACAATCCCACGTCTCGGCTGTCATAAGCCCCATCCCTCCGTAATTCCGCCCGCGGCCCGTTTTATCTTTCGGCCCGTATGGACTTTCTGTCCCAGCGCGTGGGCATCATTCCCACCTCTCCACGTTCTGCCGTGTTTGGGAAGACTGACTGACACGTCGCTAAGCTGCACCTGCCTTTTCTTTCCGCTCGCGGTGGTCTTCGGCGCTGAGAATCTGTTTGTCCGCTGTCTCAGTGCCAGTGCCGCCCCGTTCCTTTGCCAATCTTGTGATGCGATTGGCTCTTAACATCCTCGGGCCTGAAACGGGTTCCAGCTCTTCTCATCTAACTCTCTCCAGAGAACTTGCTGAGGAGGAGAAGACGGCAAAGTTTATGCTCTCGCTGTCAGAGCTCTTCATTTGGGCCTTTGGAGATATTGGACTTAGCAACACTTTCAGTCAAAAACATTCATCTCCATCTACAGAAACTCCTATCTTAAACACCCTGCCTTGGCTTTTAACAGATTTACTGTATGATTTAGCCGCTTTTACACCGAGATCTTCAAAACCTACATCACTGAATTAGGCCTTTAGGGGGAAAACCTGCTTATTGTTGCTGTTACAAGTTTCTTTGTGCTTTGAACATTAATAGAAAATAACCTTGGCTTGCATCTCTCAAGAACGCAATTATGAGAAATACAGTTTTGATTAGATTGCTGGCATTATAAATATCTCAATGTGCCCTAAGGCTTTAATTAGAAGTTTTAATTATAATGTTCGGGGTGTTCCCATTGTAATGAAACCCCCAGCCCCACAGATAATACATTTCACACTTTACATTTCAGAATTCATATTTGTCTTACGACAAGTAGAGCTGTTCGCTTGTTCTTAAAGGAAGGGTTCACCAAAAAATGACAATTATTTAATCATTACTTGCCTTATTTTGTTCAAAATGTTTGTTAGATTTTTTCTTCTTCTGTGGAACACAAAATAAGACTTTTTGAAGAAAGTGGGCTGTCCTTTTTTTTTAAACGACTGCAGCTGTCAAGCTCCAAAAAGGACCAACAATATCATAAAAGTTGTAAAAGTAGACCAAATCACTTGTGGCACAAGTTGCTTTGTGTGACGCAGAAGGCTGAAATGTAAAAATATACTGCATTTCTTTATTCTGTGAAAATCTTGTGTTCTGCAAAAATTACTGGAGAAATTGTGTTATTTAAAGACCTCCTGTGGTGTGTATGTCTATGTGGTGTTTTTTAATATGCTTTAAGACAAACCATGGGCAAATTCATAAGTCAACGCCACTGCTAAGTATTTTCTCTTTAAAAACTGCAGTGAAAAAAAGACGGTTTCAAAAATGCGGCTTGAAACCGCCGGTATTCACAAAGTACCTTGTAACCAATCAGATCACGAGGGGGGCAGGCTTTAGCATATCTTTAAGCAGTAGAGTCTCAGGAGATGCCAGGTTATCCCGGTATTTTTTCTGTTGATATGAAAAATCGGGTAGATTTAGCAATACAGTGGGTGTATGATGTATATTACGATGTTATGATGAACTATATTCCTTTCTCCACTGACGTTCTGAGTTGTTCAAAGCGTTTCTGATGATTGTTAGAAGGCAGACTGAGATGGCGAATTTGCATATACAGTACTAAATGAAGCAAGGGTGTAGAGTTATATTCAAGATATTTTAAGGCATGAAGAAATATTTTTCACAGGAAAAAAAACATTTAAATATGTCATTTTGGTAATCAAAGTTGAGTTTTAAGGCATACAATTATTGACAGGGGGACTTTAAAGCCAATAGTGAATAGTGCAATAGTGAAGTTAAAGTAATATATGTAGCCTTGATAAATCTCAGAAGACAAATAGGACTTTCAGGATATGAAATTGCTCTTTGTCTCTCTCCAATTTTGTGTAGATTTTTGCACTGGCACAGCCCACATAATAATACCTCATGTGAATTATCCGGTAATCATTGGCTGCGCTTCGAAAGGTCAGCTGCAAACAGGGTCAACTTTGAGCATCGCATTACAATGCTTCACCTGCTTTCAACACGGTGTCAGGGGTGATGCTGAGGCTTCATGCTTCACTCCACACACTTCAACACACTGATACAACACTGACACAGATCACATTAGAAGCCCTCTATAGTTGGGATTAAAGACTATTTATTATTTAGATGTTAGTAATATTTTTTACTTTGAGAAGGAATGAATGTGTTCCTGCCACTTTCCGCAAATAGGACGCAAAATTTAAAATAAATAATTCAATGGGATTTGCGATTTTTGTGACAGGGTTAACCAAGTTTGAATTGTGGTGTAATGTTATAGCAATAAACTCTACATGAACATAAAAAAAAAATTAAATTGACAAATTAATGTAAAAAATAAACATGTTAAATAAATAAATAAATAAATAAATAAATAAATAAATAACAGCCAGAATGCGTAACAGAGCAGCATATAACATGGCTTCATATTTATCCTCAGTTAAGCTGCAGTCTGACTAGTTTATGGTCGATTATTGGTTTGTTTACAGTGTTCAGTGAATAATCCTCAGTCATTTTTTTGATACTCAAGACAAACTTTGGGATCAGTAAGATGTTTTAAAAAGAAAGGTCTTATGTTGAACAAAGCTGCATTTATTTGATCAAAAATACAGTACAGTAATGTTGTGAAATAATTTTACAATTTAAAATAACTAGTTCCTGTTTTATTATATTTTACACTTTAATTTATTTCTGTGATGCAAAGCTGAATTTTCAGCAGCCATTATTCAAGTCTTCAGTGTCAAAATCCTTACAATATGCTGATTTGGTGTTCAACATGTCATATTATAACATTTCATATTTCATATTATTATTATTATTAGTAGTATTACTGAAGTGTGGAAGTATTTTTTCAGGATTATTTGATAGAGAACAGCATTTATGAGAATGACATTTATTTGAAATATAATGAAATCACAATTTGAAATAAATGTTTTTTCTCCAAAACACGTTGCCCATTTTATTAAATACTTTTTGCAATCTCCTTTCGCCAAGATAACAGCTCTGAGTTTTGTCGCCTGATGAGTTTGGAGAACACCTGACGAGAGATCAGAGACCATTCCTCCATACAGAATCTCTCGGTAACACATTTTTGTGTTGATTTTGAGTATGTTTTGGATTGTTGTCCTGATGGAAGATCCGACCACGGCCCATTATAAGATTTCTAGCAGAAGGCGTCAGGTTTAGATTTTTTATCTGTTGATATTTGATAGAATCCACGATGCCATGTATCTGAACAAGATGTCCAGGACCTCCAGCAGAAAAATATGCCCAGAACATTAAAGATCCAACGGTATATTAAATTGTACACATGGGGTACTTTTTATCCCTGTGTTCACCAAACCCATCTAGCGTGTTTACTGCCAAAAAGCTCTTTTTTAGTTTCATCTGACCACAGATCCCTGTGCCGTTTGAAGTTCCAGTCATGTCTGACCACTGAATATGCTGGAGTTTGTGTTTTGAGGAGCGAGGAGCATTTTTCTTGAAACCCTCCCAAACAACATGTGGGGATGTAGTTTGGTATATCACTAGTAGATGTAGTAGTATATCAAACATGTTGAAATATATCAACATGTTTGATATATTTTTTTAGGCTTTCTGACCCCCAAGACTCAAGTAATCTCTGCAATTCTCCATCTGTGATCTTTGGAGAGTCTTTGGGCACTCAAACTTTCCTCCTCACCGTCCATTAATACAATATAGACACACGTCCTCTTCCTGGCAGATTCGTAACATCTTTAGTTGATTATGACTTCTTAATTATTGCCCTGTTGGTCAAAATGGGGATTTTCAATTCTTTAGATATTTTCTTACAGCCACTCTCTATTTTGTAATGCTCAACAATCTTTTGCTGCACATCAGAACTATATTCTTTGGTTTTACTCATTGTGATTGATGATTCAGGGGATTTGGCCTTTGTGTTTCCTCATATTTAAACTCATCAGAAGTCATAACTAGACAATTTCATGTTCCTAGTCACCCTGGTGTGCTAAAAAAAAAGTAAATATTAATGGGAATATACTTCAGAGATATTTTACTCGTAAAAAATTCTAGGGGTGCCAATAATTGTGGCCAACATGTTTTGGAGAAAAACATTTATTTTTATAATGTGATATGTATGTATGGATGTATGTATGGATGGATTGATAGATTTTAGTAAGTCACATGACATCAAAGTGTACTGTATTTGTGTAATGTGTCTTAAACCAAAGATGGTTTCTTATATAAGCCAAGATTTGATGTCACTGCATTAGTTCTCTGTTTCCTGAGTATTTGCTGTGTGTGATTCAACTCTGTTTTCTCTGGATGTGTGCCATGTTTGTGTTTTCATTGACTTCAAATGTCTATAATTGAGTGTGGTGAACGCAAGCGCAGTCGACCAATCAGGAGCTGTGACTCGGGTCTGTGTGTGTATCAGATGTGTCTCTGCTGGATACAGGAAGTAGAATCCTCACAGCTGGCTCACACACACAGCCCTCTTTGTTAAACACTAATGTAATTAAGGCTTTGTGGGACTGCGATGTTGATTCTCCTCCATGGAGGAAAAACAACCGTCCTGAGAGGGTGGGGAGGTGAGACTGATGTGAACAATGCGGGAGGTGTGTTGTTGAATAATTCATCTGCGTTTTTCTCATTAATCATTTACACTCTCAGTGGCGTACGCGTGTGTGTGTGCGCGCGTTTGTTTTGAGCCGACGCGTCGGGGGTCTGTGTGACCTTTCCTTGCTGTCTCTAAGCAGGTGTCTTCGTGTAATCTCCGGGCTCCTCCACCACGGCACGCGTTTCATCCCTCCTTCCCTTCACCTCCTCCCGCTCCCCCTGTGGGCGAGTAATGATTTTCTTAACCTTTTCTCTTGCTTATTAAGGGCCCTGTCAGAATGTTTAAATGCTTATGCTAATCAGGCACGGTCGGAGTCGGGCGGGGTGGGGTGGGGGGGGGGGGACGTTTTCCCAAAACAATTATGGATGGAGAGAGTGTCTTAATCTGGCAGAAGGACAAGGAAGAGTGTGTGACGGAGGTGGCCGGTATAAAGAACACGGTCTGATGCTGGTGGTTTTTAAAGGGATAGTCCACTCTAAAAAATATTTTTTATAATTATTTAATCTGCATTGTTATTTTTCAGTAGATACTTACAGAAAGGTCATTTTGGAATTTATACGCAGCACTATGTATGTTTTTTTGGTTGTTTGTTTTAACTCTCAATGTATGTAAAAGAGCTATATAAAGATTCTTCAAAATGTCGCTGTTTCAAGAAAAAACAGATTGGAATGACATGAGAATCAATAAATAATGACAGAATTTTCACTTTTTTGGTGAACTACTTCCTTAAAGGAATAGTTCACTTAAAACTGAAAGTTCTATCCTCGTTTACTCACCCTCAAGTTGTTTCAACCCTGTATGAGTTTCTTTCTTCTGCTGAACACAAAAGAAGATATTTTGAAGAAAGTTGATGGACCCCATTGGAATACTATTGAAGTCAATAGACCCCTTTTCAGTTGGTAAACATGGTGACGTTTTTTTGTGGGCGGAGCTTAGGTGGTGGCAGAACGATCCCCCTGGCCTCTTCACTAACGTTAGTTTGCAAGTTTTGTTAGCTTGTTTTTTAATAATGACTGGAAAAAAATCTATTTTTAGTAATGTATTTCTTTTATAATATCTTCAAGTTAAACTGAACTTTCACTTTTCCAGTTTGTAATGAAGACCTTTGAGTTTCTGTGTTCTTTGAGCTGTTCTGTGTCTCCAGAAGTTCAAGTTCATGTGTTAATTGTATGGTTATGGTTATGGTATTTGCCCTGTATGCAGACTGCATGGCTAGGTGCTTGATTTTATACACCGGTGGCAATGGGTTTGATTGAAACACCTGAATTCGATAATTAAGAGGTGTGTCCCCAAATACACTGCTCGGCCAAATAAAAAAAATCACTGTTTGGATTTAAATAGGCAAATGCTTAAAGGAGACATATCATGCTTTTAAATCGTTCCTTTTTACATATAAATCATACATTTGTAGTCTATATAAAGCGGAACTGCAATGCTTGGGTCTGAATTCCTCATTATTATAGCTCCACAGGCCCCTTTTCTACCCCTTTTCTGATGTGCGTCTGAGAGCAACTCGTTTTGGTGCGTCTTTTTAAATGCAAATGAGACACTTCATACCCCACCCCCTCTCCAGGTTGCAGAGGTGACACTCGGTTCAACTCCACCCCGTTTGGCCATTTTTGTAGTTTGATAGCAGAGATTCGATTATCTAGCGGCACAGAAACTTTTTATTCACACGTTATTAACAAAATGTCAACAACGGAACACTTGTCCAGCCAGCCTTACATGTTCGAGCCAGAGTCGGAGCCGGAGCGAGATGAAAATGAAGACGACGAACCTGCAGAACAACGTCTTCATATGGATGTATCGCAATGGTGTGTTACTGTATTTACACATGAAACTTTGGTCTTCCGACCTTTTACCACCGTGTCGATTTATTTTGATTAATATGTGCGAGGGAGAGAGAGCAAGACAGCGTCTAGTTTGGAGACGGTGTCTTGTTTACACTTTCGCCTGGCTCCGAAGAGAGAGTGCGTGCGCGCGACCGGGTCGCTCTCTCTGCTCGTTCTTTCAGTTAAACATGCGATTTATTTTGCAAAAGTTAATTTTAACGGACATCCCAGATTGGCTGACCCGTACACGCTCAGTCAATGGATGGACAATCTGACAGGTTTAACGTTAACGCTACCTCCGGTTGAGTGGCCTGACTTCTGCACCTACCTGATAGTGAAACTGAGCGTAAAGAGAAACATAGGGCATATATATCTTTAGATGCCTATAACTGTACTAAATGGTCACGTACAAGACTTGTGTGGTAGCCTACGATCCGCAGTTCTGCCTAGCCAGCGCCAGACAGAAGACAACAATGTAATGAGTGACATTACGGTGCAATTTTAATGATGTGAATATTTTCTAGAAATAAAAATTCCAGATACAGCATATTCATTTTTTAACTATGTATTTGATTACCCTTTCTTACCAGGTTCTTTAAAAAGTCTAATCAATCAAAACAATGTATACAATCATAGATGATTCACAAATAATCACAATCATTTAGAAAACATTATGCAATATAATTTCAAATTGGAGCCTGTACTCCGTCAATTCTTGCACCCAACAACACAACAAGATGATATTTAATAACAATAATAATACTAATTTAAGCTCCTTATTATGTAGCCGAATCTGTGCTGGTTTGTATTGGCCGCCTCCAGTTTTCCCTTTGTTTTGCCACCAGCTAACGCCATGACGTAACTGTGACGTCGGCTCGAAATTGGTCTATGAGGTCCATCAACTGTCTGGTTACCAACATTCTTCAAAATATCTTCTTGTGTTCAGTAGAAGAAAGAAACTCATACAGGGTTGAAACAACTTGAGGATGAGTAAATGAGGATATCATTTTCATTTTTAAGTGAACTACTCCTTTAAGGCAATAACATAGCATTTTCTTAATCAACCGTGCCATTTTAGCTTGCTTCTACAAGTATTTGAGCTCTTTTATCGTGGTTTGTGTTTCATGGGACTCGTATTCGAGTACTCTGCATCACAAGTGCAATGTTAGTTACCTAACATTTTCTATGTCAGAAAAACCAAATCCATGATTTACAAATCATGCACTATGGTAAGACTGTTTTGAGGTCATAACCTAGTATTGTGCAAGGAACTGCACAAAAATAAGATCTTTTTTTGCAGGCTTTTTAAGGCTTTTTTTTCCAGTGAGCCAATGTTCAAAGTTTTTGATCCGTTTCTCTTTGCGTCAAACTGCCCTTCTGTCTTTTGACCCTTCTTTCTATCTTACTCTATATTCCTCATCACATTCCTGCCCTTTACTTATCGTCCAATTACCATAGTCGCCCTCATCTTCCTGTGACTGATGTCCATCATCTCTGTGATGTTGTGTGTGTTGTCTGTAGGGGCCGTGCTGCTGGGATGACGTTCTTCTCCCTAACAGGATTCATGGAGTATGTCAGTCACAAGACTGTGATGGCACACTAGCGGTGAGACAGCAACAATTTTGTCATATGATTATATTAATTATTCTATTGCCACTTTCTTGAATAAAAAAAAAAAACACAACTTAAAACTGGCTGGGAGACCAGCAAAACCAGCCTAAACCAGCTAAAACTAGCTGGGAGACCAGCAAAACCAGCCTAAACCAGCTAAAACAGATTGGTTTAAGCGGTTTATTATCCCCTGGGTCATTTTGACCCGAAACAAATATTTTTAAAAACTGAGTGTTCATCAGAGTGGTCCAAAACCCTGGACTTTTGTCACACTTGAACCATGTATACACACACAAAAAAAATAGTTTTGTGGTTGAAATAAAAAAAAAAGTAACAAATCCTTCCCTCACGTGTCAATTTGACCCCCATAGGAATAAATGGAATGCAAGGAATGCTTCAGTACACATACAAAAACCTAAAAATGCTCAAAATTCTAACTAAAAATACTAAAACTTTACCTAAAAAAAATATTGTATAATGTCTACAGTGTATCTGAATGCATACTGAAGAGAAATTAGGACCAAGAGGAAGAGTGCATTTGCTCCAAATAGAGCTATAAGGCTATCTAGTGGCAAGATTCATTAAATAACAAGTTATATTTTCTTTTTTTTTCACAAGAGATTGGCAAAGACACCCAATGTAAAATATTTTAAGCTGAATTAAAAGGGTTATGCATGAAAGTGTGAGTTATTTCGAATTTAAGTTGAAAGAGTGAGAGGAATGTGCTTAAATTACTAAATTACTAGGCTATTTATTGATTATTAATTGATCAAATCTAGTAATTTAAAGGTAAAAAATAAATAAAAAAAATAACCAAAAATCTCAAAAGAATTGCATTAAAAAATAGAACAAATATTATCAAAATTAAATAAAATAAGCTTTCTGGACAAAAAAAAAGTATAATTTTAGGGCTTCGGGTCATTTTGACCCGCGAGGGAAAGATATGTTACAAAGTGCGAGGGAAGGATGAGGGTTAAAGGGATAGTTCACTTTGAAATAAAATTTTGGTATGTTTTAGCTTACCTCAAGGGCATCCAAGATGTAGGTGTCTTTTTTTCTGCAGTAGTTTAAATTTTGATATTTTTAGGTCAAACCGTTCTTGTCTGTCAGTCATATAATGCAGGTCTATGGTCACTATCTCAAAGAGCATGCACAGAGAAGTCCAAATTAAACAATTCCCCATCGTAAGTACACATTGATGGCCTAAGACACGAAACGAGCGGTTTGTGTGAGAAAACAAACAGTATTTATATCGTTTTTACCTCTACACAACCACGTCCAAGTGATCTGAGGGCGCGCGCTTCCTGGTGTGTGACGTGTGCACGCGTTCTGGCTTAGTCTGCGCAAGTGCTGGAAAGTGTACAAGAGGTAAAAACGATATAAATACTGTTCGTTTTCTCACACAAACCGCTCGTTTCGTGTCTTAGACCATCAATGTGTACTTACGATGGGGAATTGTTTTAATTTGGACTCTGTGCATGCTCTTTGAGACAGTGACCACAGACCTGCATTATATGACTGACAGACAAGAACGGTTTGACCTAAAAATATCAAAATTGAAACTACTGCGGAAACAAAGACACCTACATCTTGGATGCCCTTGAGGTAAGCTAAAACATACCAAAATTTAATTTCAAAGTGAACTATCCCTTTAAGACAGGAAATTGTGGTGAGAGCTGGAGGAAATGGACGTTGCCTTGGCTTAAGTCACACCTGAAATTCTCTTATGGTGTCTTGAGTAAATGTGTTTACAGCTAGTCCACAATTTTTTTCATTACATTGTAAGTCACTTACATTTGACCAAGCATGCTACATCAGATTGTACTAATATTAGAAAGCCATTTTCAATGAGGCATACTATTTATTGTGCCTTTTTGTCTGTCTAGTGCTGTAAGTGCTTGACAGACAAAGAGGACCGTTCACTTGTTGCACTAAATTGGTAGCTTTGACTCAGCTGGATCCAGTAATGCTACCCTCATGCCATGAGGTTGTTTTAGTCTGTTAGTGGGGGTTTGCAGGACATGATTGCGTCTGGTTTGTGTTTCTTGTAGGAGTTTTACCTGAAATGTGCTGCCCACCCCACTGGTGATAATGACACTTCAGCAGCGCTGGACTTGATAATGCCCAACACACGCAGAGTGCCCTGCATCGCCTGCACCGACATTGTGTGAGTTGCTCTCCGTTTTTCCATGTGTCTCTAAACCCATCATAGAGGTCGAAATGAGTCTCTTAGGCTGCACAGCTAAGAGCCAATCTGACAGTTCATTACAACATTAATCTCAGCGTGTCCCAAACAGGCGTGATGTGATAAACCAACAAACGATAAAAGCTTTTTTCCTAACCAGCCACGATTACAAAACATTTTGTTTTTGCTTGGTTTCTATTAGGGAATCGATTAAAACCTATAAATAAACCCTGAAACCATAAATATATTAACACAATGAATCCCTGAATTAATGCAAACACACACACACACACACACACACACACACACACACACACACACACACACACACACACACACACACACACACACACACACACACACACACACACACACACACACACACACTCACTCAAAAGTGAAGAAACAGTTTTCACTCAGAAATTGCCAGTAAATTGCTGAAATAATTACAAAGAAATGGCAAGTAGCATATCGGATTAAATGGGAAATGTTTATGTAGAAAGACTACAAGTGCATTTTCTTGTAAAACGTACTTGGTAATATTTGTTTTATTTACAACTTTGATTTTTTTTTTTTAATTTAAAATATTTAATTATTTAAATAATATTGGTTTATAGGCATATTTTTAACTTGAGGCTTGCAGATTATTTTGACTGATGCATATTGGAATGTGCTCTGGAAGTGCCACAGTTATATTCTGCTTAGCTCTGCCTACAATACAAACTCATCACTGCTTTGAAACTTTGTCAAGCTACAAGCTATTATGGAAAGCAGTTAAACTATAGTCAAAAGTTCCCTTTTGAAAAAGTACTCTTGTGAAAAAGAATATACTTTAGTATTCTTTTAAAAGAATACTTATTGTGGAAATTAGACAGGCATTGGGTATTCCCCATGAATAAAGGCTGGCTGGCAGCTGTAGGCTCCGTGATGGCATCCGGCAGCTAACCTGTGCTGGTGATGGGAACTGTTAGGTGATCATGGGTAGGATTACACGCTCCTAAAGAAGACCTGTTAGTTAATACCTGCAGGCACCAACATTGTGCCTTAAATTGCTGGAAACGGTCTATAGGGACGTCTCGATAGGGTAATTCGACCAATAGTTGATGGTTTCCCACCATCATTCTATGGGCGGAGGAAACTTCTCACTAGTATCCGACTAGAAGAAGGTCAATGGCCTTTCAGTGGAGCTTTGGCCCTATTAAGGCCTTTGAGACCTAGCACTGCTAACTCCTTTGGCAGCATCCGGTTTCTCTCTCAGATGCACTGGCATTGCCTCTCCTCTGATCAAGAGGGACCCGGACGAGAGAAGCCCTTGAGAAGTGTTAAGTCCCTGATATACTTCAAGCGAAATTGAAGAACAAACTGATGTGACGTCATTTCGAACAAAATCAATCCAAAACGAAGTTTCTTTTGGAGTTCATTCTGGGAGTTCGATACAGCGGTTTCCGGAAAAGCTTGTAAAAACATACTGAAGAGCTGCTTTATGATAGAAAGTTAAGTTGTACTTCTGATGAAATGAGACACTGACACTGTTTTTCATGTTTGAAGCTGCTTAATTTTAAGCAATCGATTGTATAAAGTTCCAGGCTTTATATAAATAAATGTGACGTGCCTTTAGGCAAGGCAAGGCAAGGCAAGTTTATTTATATAGCACATTTCATACACAATGGCAATTCAAAGTGCTTTACATAAAAGAAATTAAAATAATAAAAAGAAATAAGAATAATTAAAACAGTTAAGAAAAATAAAAAAATAAAATACAGTACAGTACAAACAGTCGGACGAACATTGGCACAGTGCTCATTCAGTAAATGCACAGCTAAACAGAAGTGTTTTGAGTCTAGATTTGAATGTGACTACTGTAGGAGCACATCTGATCTCTTCTGGAAGAGAAGTGCAGAATTTTACTTGAGTGCAGAATTCTGCAGAGCTCATGCAAACACTTTATTTTTTGTGCCTTTTTTTTTTTTTTGAGAGAAAAGCGTGCAGCACATATTTACATATTAACCGTCGCTCTCAGCAGAGTTGGTGGCATCGGATGTCCGCTTACAGTATATCACTGATCGCATATTTCGAACTTCATTTTACCCCTAAGCGAAGGACATAAAAGAACTTCGCCGTGAGTATATCAGGCCTTTAAGACCACACAAGGTAGCTTAAACTGTCCTGGCAGTGACAAAAGTCCACTTGTCCTGACCACTTCTCCTGCTGAAGAAACTTGTGGCTGCATATGGCTTTGCAGAAAAAAACCCAGTTTGAGATAGTTACCAGTGATAAGCCAGAGCAATGGTGATGTGGTGATCATTCTAGAGTGGGCGGGGCCAAGCCCATGTTGAGCTACCGTCCACTTTAAGTCATGTAGCCCCTGACCAATAAGGAGCTTCCACTCAGCACAGCATTACCAGAATGGGTGTACTAGTGTGGTTTGTGTTCTACTTCATCCAAAAATTCATGATTCATTTTTTTGACCCACTTAAAGGTGCAGTGTGTGATATTTAGCGGCATTTAGTGGTGAGGTTACGAATTGCAACCAACTGAAGTTACGGTGACCGACAGGAAGTGATGTCGTCGTCCGAGACAGCAGAGAGTAGCCAGTTAAGCAATGAGGTTTCTTTACGAAAATAAATTAAGAAATTATGTTTACTTAATTATTCAGTAAAACGATATGTTATTGCGAATATTATTGTTACTTGTTCATCATTGTGTCAGTGTTTTATTCGCTGACTTTAGCTAGCTTCTTTGCACGAAGAACAACATAGTGACGAAACGCGTTTGTCCGTTTAGGGCCACTGTAGAAACATGTCGATGTAAGGGGACCCGCGGTATATGTAGATAGAAATGGCTCATTCTAAGGTAATAAAAACAACAGTTCATTAAGTAAGATCTTTATACACCACTGAAAACATAGTTATGTGTATGATATTGCATTTCTGTCAACAGATCCTCCTAAATATTACACAATGCACCTTTAAGTACTTATGTATATGTCATTTCATAAGTACTTCTACCCCTGGTTTCACAAAAATTGCTTAGGCCAGGCCAAGACTAAAATGAGTGTTGGTTTAACTGAAAGCAAATTGAACCGGCATATCTTAAAATATGTCAGTGCCATTGTTTTGTCTCACGATGCACATCAGTAAGGTTTTTTTTCTTTTCTTTTTTCTAAGGCACGTTTATAAAAGCTACTTAAATGTCCTAATTGAACTAAGGCCTTATCCTGGCTCTGTCTGTAAAAGCAGGACTTATTGTTTTTGAAATAAGATTTCTATGTACTGTTTGGTTTAAGTGTATGGTAAACTAAAATATACTTTGATGTCATTTCTGTTGAAACTTGTCTATCAAGTATTTAAATACAGTTCTATGCATGAGTTTAGACACCCATGCTAAAGTTGACTAAAAAGAGGAATAAAAAATCATCTTTTGGAAACTGAACTTAATGCCTTAATTTAAAAAATTAGGAAAAATCCAACCTTTAAGGACACCAATTTTCTTTGTGAATGAATAATGTATCGTAAATAAATAAATTTTCTTCCTTAAAATACAGGGTGCATAAGTTTGGACACCCCTATGTTAAATTCCCATAGAGGCAGGCAGATTTTTATTTTTAAAGGCCAGTTACTTCATGGATCCAGGATACTATGCATCCTGATAAAGTTCCCTTGGCCTACCTAGAGATACCTAGAGATTGGCATGGTTTTATTTCAGTTAGCCTAATAGCTGGTTTGATTTGCATTGAGAGATGATCTTATGGAAAGTACTCCATGCCAATCTCTAGGTATGGTGAAGGCTATGTGATGATGTGGGGCTATTTTAATTCCAAAGGCCAAGGGAACTTTATCAGGATGCATAGTATCCTGGATCCATGAAGTAACTGGCCTTTAAAAATAAAAATCTGCCTGCCTCTATGGGAATTTAACATAGGGGTGTCCAAACTTATGCACCCTGTATTTTAAGGAAGAAAATTTATTTATTTACTATACATTATTCATTCACAAAGAAAATTGGTGTCCTTAAAGGTTGGATTTTTCCTATTTTTTTTAAATTAAGGCATTAAGTTCAATTTCCAAAAGATGATTTTTTATTCCTCTTTTTAGTCAACTTTAGCATGGGTGTCTAAACTTATGCATAGCACTGTATATTTGTAATTATAGTTGCAGTCTAAGTTGCAGTTTTAATACATTTAAAATAAAATAGCTTTAAAAGTAATATTAGGCCAAACAATTAATGCTATTGTTAATAGGCACCTGCTTAGCACACTGTGTAAGACCAAAGTCCCACACGACCAAAGTTCACTCGGCCGCCATCTTTAAAACGCCTCTCGGTCATGCAAGTGCTATCTCTCTGAATGGGGAAACATCAAATTCTCCAAAACTGTTCGCCAAGCTTACGATTAAATATCGTGACAAAAAAACTGCATTTTTCAGGCTGGACGAAGCTAATGCGCGATCACAGTCATAAGCGCTCGTCTCAGAACATTGACTGAGTTCTGTGAACTGACTGTGAACACTGCAGTGACGCGATTACTTTACCAGTCGACGATTGGCTCTTTTCTTATGAGGGCGGGACTGATTCCGCCATATTGGGCGTTGCACTTTCTCCCATTCATAATAATACGAGTGCACCTTCTTTCTGTTTATAAAGTCTTAGTATGACTCACTCATAGACCATTAGACTGATCAAATTACAAAGCAACAGACAACAACCAGAAAGGAAAAATAACTTTCTAAACAAGGCAAGTTTGACAGGCAGGCTTTCTGATTGATCCAGCAGTCAGAAAAGATGAAATGCCTGCAACACATTGGACAGGTAAACTAAAGATTGATGCAAACATTCTGAACGATAAGCTTTCTGTGCTCTGCAACCTACGTACACCTCCTGCTGTGCGGCCCTTCAATCAACAGTGGCCATTTTTCCAGAAAGAGTGAGCGCTAAGTGTGTCCTGCCAATGAAGGTCAGCTATTAGCGGGGCGGTCCCGCGTAGACGCTCTACCTGCCGCTCTCGCGTGGAGGGCGCTCGAGTGCCTGGAGGAACCAGACAATGAAGCCCAATCACCAACAACCACCATTCAAATCAAGGACTGATTGAAGTAGTGCCGCAATTACCTTCCTGAGTAGAGCTTTGTTTTCCCACCGTCCTCCATTCCACTCTTCTTCCTCCTCACAGATCTCCTCCGTTTGTTTAAAAGGGCATCGACAAGGACGCGGCCAGGCTCTTACAATAGAAGCGGGAGAACCGGGTCAGAGAGGTGGAACACTGTGTTAGCAAGTCGACTTCCAGTCAAGTGAGTCTGGGTTTGCGAGTGAAGAGGGAGGACTGGAGAACTGGAAAGAAAACTACACTAAAGTAACAAGGGTATTTGAGGTTTTCCGAATGTTTTGAACAAGCAACATATCTAAACAAGCTCTCTACCCGCCCCCGTTCTCCCAGCAGCCCTCTCCTCATCAGTGCTCTTCTCCAGGGAATCTCATGAAAACTGCACAGATCATATTGCACACCAAAAACTCAGTAGCTTCTCTGCCCTTGACAAGTTTTTCCAGCAATCCATGTTTTCACTGCTATACCGTAGGGGGTGCTGTTACGCATCTTCTGAAATATTACAGCATCTTGGGATCCAGAAACAAGCAAAGAAAAAAGATCTGCGTAAACCAGGAACGGATAGAAGATTGCTTACGCACTAGTAAGCTAATGTGATCATCAGACATTCAACAGCATAGACATCAAAACTGCCTAACGTTACAGAATGAGATGTCGGACCCATAAAGAAGTAACGACTGTGAAGCTTTGAGGTGTTGATGGACGTGATCTAATCAATGTATGTTTTGATCATCGTTCTGAATCTGATACTTTTGACAAAAACCCGATTTTCTCAGATTTTGGTTAGATTTTTTTTTTTTAATGAAACATCCACATTCAAGTATTAAAGGTCCCATATTATGCCCCTTTTCACAAGATGTAAAATAAGTCTCTGATGTCCCCAGAGTGTGTATGTGAAGTTTTAGCTCAAAATACCCAACAGATCATTTTTTACAGCATGTTTAAATTGTCATTTTTTGGGGCTCAGAAAAACGCGCTGTTTTAGTGTGTGCCCTTTAAATGCAAATAAGCTGCTGCTGCACGGCACAGGGGGCGGAGCTTCATGAGCTCACGCTCATTCTCTCAGGACAATTTCATCTCACGGAATGATGATAATATCAGAAACTCTCAGTAACGGTGTTCATTTCGAGTCGGACAATAATGCCTACAGAGTCAGAGTGCTGTATAGAGATGGAACAGGTATAGTTTAGTTGTTTAATTACGGTTATTATAACGTATTTGTCATCTGCTTGTATGTATCCACTCTTAATAGCCTACAAGTCTGCTGTTTCGTACCAGGTCCGAATGATGATCAAACATATGCTGATGAGTTTAATAAAGTTTATTGTACATCACACAAAAGATGAAGCGTCAGTTTTACTTCAGAAAATCACCGTAAGAGCTGAGTAAACACAGTAAGTTATAAAGTGCGCAAGGACATAAACGAATTTCGGTAGAGTTGAGGGAGCATTTTCTTTAAAAACAAAATAATTCCACCTCGTCTTCAGCGGCTGCCTCAGATTTCGGGAGTAAATAGAGAGAGCTATGTGGATTAATACATCCAGCCACACAACACCTACAACGCTTGGGAGACATTCTCGTCAGTGCAGCTGTGAACTCGATCAGGGCGGGGCTATGTTGAAACGGCAATGTCTGTCAACGCTCGTGGGCGGGGCCTGTGCTTAGTGACGTCACTAAAACAGCATTCTGAAAACAGGTCGTTGGGAGACACTGCTGATGATTTATGGGGATTAATAAAAAAGGAGTGAGTGATTTTTATCACTATTGGGTGGTTGTGTACACATACTGCCAACACACATTTATGTCCAAACAGCATGCAAAAGTGAATTTTGCATAATACGGGACCTTTAATAAAAAAGACTAAATGAAGCTAGAATAAAGTGTTTTTATGTTTATTTTTTATTGTTGTTTAAAAGCAGAGGCTCTGTTCTTTCTTTTTTGGCCATAAAAAAATGATGGAGGATGTCTGGATAATCAAGTGAACTTTAGTTGCTTCAATCCAGTAAATGTTCATCTTGAAATATTACATGCATACAATATAAAATGTATTCTTATGTTAACTTTATAAAGGTCATCAAAGATTTCACATCAAAAAGACATGTGAACCATGACATGAAGGTGGACGTTTTTACTAAAAGTAATTTTACTTTGTATAATTTTTTACTAAATTTTTGAAAAGTATAAAGTATTAATCACGACGACAGGATGCATGTAGTAGATTCTGTAAATTTCAGCAGTTTTGATCATTTAGAGGCCTTAGACATTTGTGTATCAAATATGAAAGCTTTGTAGGGTTTAGTATAAAAATAATCAAGAATTGGTACCGGAAAATTCCCTCACTGACCATCTCTGTCTAACATCTGAAGTATGTTCTGATTGGCTGTGATTGTACAACATCACACAGCATTGTTGCCTTCAGTGTGAAAAGACATTACTTGTTATTGGAAGCTAGTAGTGTTTTTCTTAAATCACTTTTATAGTATGATTCAAAGCAGTGTAAATGCACCCTGTCAGTGGGATTCATGCCTCTGTGTGTCCTCCAGGACTCCGGTGCTGGTGTTTCAGTGTGCTGAGCGTCACGTGATCTGCCTGGACTGCTTCCACCTGTACTGTGTGACCAGACTCAATGAGCGGCAGTTTATCCAGGAGCCGCTGGTGGGATACTCCCTGCCCTGTGCAGGTAAACACACCTTAAGTGTTCATGGACGTGAGCGGCTATTAGTGCGCGCGTGTGTTTCTGTATTTCGTGTGTGTTTGTGTGCATAGGCTGCTGTGTTTGACAGTGATTGATGGTGGTGTGTTGGTGGCTGCAGTGAAGAGGAGATACTATCAAATTGTTCTCCTTCACTCTCTGACGCACACATTCGCACACACTGGGCCCTCACCGTGCCCCCGTTGGCCCACCACATCCGTTAACGCCACCCGGTAATGGGGCTCCGGGGAGAAGCATTGACCCCCTATCAGGCAGAACACCCCACCAATCTCTCAAACGCTGTATCTCTATGTATCTACCGCTGTCTTGCTCTTGCACTCCTTCATTTGTTTCGCTGCCATTCTCCTCCTTTCGTTTTCTCTTTCACTGATATTTTTTTGTCTTACACATTATATGCTCTCAGTACTTACAGTTTTGCTTCGGCTGCATCTGGTAAAGACAGTCAATATCACTTTACAATAAAGTTCCTTTTGTTAACATTAGTTCACTACATTAGTGTTAACATGAACTAACAATGAAAAACACTTTTTTTATTAATCTTAGATAAAGGTACACTATGTAACTTTTGGCCCTCGGTTAAAAAAACAAAACTGTGTGCATTTTGCAGAAGAACATTGTTTTGGTTGTGCTTCGACTCTGCATGACTGTCTTGATGAATGGGGTTCTTTCTCATAACTAAAAAAAAAAGTACAAGCATACTTTTACAAGCATACGTCGCTTTTACAACAAATCACTCAGTTCTCACCATGGAAAGCCAAGCCGATGTTGATTCTTGTTTTATCACGAGCTCTCGTTCTCTTTTCTCCAGCAGACTCTCCTCTGTCTGGTGTTTGTTTCAAACGGGTGATTCTCCAGAGATTGAAGATTTAACTGCTCCATGTTAACTTTTCTCGCTCTTAGTGACAACTGACCACACACACACACACACACACACACACACACACACACACACACACACACACACACACACACACTCAGCTAACCTCTGACCTCCCACACCAGACACATGGCAAAGTATCCGGAGCAACTTTTCTCTATTTACGGACATGATGAGACACGAGTGAGTGACGCAAATGCGCAAATTCTCCACGAATGCCATCCCATCAGGTCTAAAATATAAACACTTAATAAGCTTACCATAGTGTATCTGGGTAAGACAAAAACATGTTTTGGGAGAAGTATTGATGATGTATTGACTTATTATTTAAAATTAGTTAATTTTGAACATTTATTTATATCATATTTTCTGGCTAGTTACACCATACACCATACTTCACCCAAACTGAATAATTAAAAACAAGTTTAAATGGGTAAATCTTCTATAAAAAAATGCAAAATGTATTTTCTGACATACTCCAGTTCTTGTTAAAACACACTAGACATGCTTATTCTGTGCATTTTGGGCAGTTTTTGTGTGAAAGCATATTTATTTTGTCCATCAAAAGTGAATGCACTCATTAGTTAACATGCACGGTGAAAAAAATACGCGGCCGTGCGCGTTGTGTGCGCAAGGGCCGTTTCGCGCGGCTCCGCATCCGAAGATGCACGACTTCGAGCCGAATCTGGCCGAGCACGTACGTCTCACCGCATCAGCGGTGTGTTTGTGCGTCTAGATTAGTTGCTTACATTTACAAAATGAGCCTAAAATAGCAGACATAAGCCTTTAAATAAAAATAAAGGCCCATGTTTTATAAAAATGTTCACGAAACTAAATGAAAATGTTTACAAAATATGTAAGATATTGTTAATTTAGTTGTATAGGCTACGTTCTCATATCCATTTATTTGGTTCTAATGTCACAACAAGTAATAATCAATCTCAAGGTTTACTGCTTTACACAACTCTTTCGTAGTGTGGTTTTGGTGAAGTGTCTAAAAAAAAAAAAAAAAAAACTAACATGTGTACCTTAAAGGGATAGTTCAGGATTTTAGACATGAATCTCTATAGCTTCCCCATAAGCAGTGTGGTGCATTGACCATGGCTTACCCCCGACAGCGTCCTGTGAGCCGAGCTCCGGTCCAGTTTTGGTCAAGATGAAATTAGTCCGGCAAGTTTGCTGGGGTCACGGCAATAAAGCTTTTTTCTTCTCAAATCAATATGTGTTCAAAAGAGTGATATATTTGCAGCACAAAACCGCTGTCTATGGAGAGGTCAGACCTCGTAATGGCTTGGCACTATTTTCTCCCCTGTCATATCACTGCGCGCTGCCGCTACCTACAGCCAGCTGCGAGCTGCGCAGGCGCACACCACTTTTTCAGTTGTTCGGCAGTGTTTACAGCAGTGTTTACGTGCTCAGAACAGCTACACGAACGAGCTAACATAGCTACTCACCAAGAGCGATCAGTTTGTACAAGCTCCAGCTTCAACTTGTTCAACTTCTCTGTCCATCCTCTCTCTTTCTGTCCTTTCTAACTCCATCTGGCGTAACTCGTCATCTGTGTATTCAGGTTCGTAAAGATATCCTTTTGGCTGTGTGTCGAAGTCAATGTTGTCATCGTCGCTGCTGTAGTCAGACATGTTATCGTTCTCTTTACGAGCTGTAAACAAAGTGACACGTGCGCGGCTCCCAGCTGGCTGTAGGTAGCGGCAGCGCGCAGTGATATGACAGGGGAGAAAATAGTGCCAAGCCATTACGAGGTCTGACCTCTCCATAGACAGCGGTTTTGTGCTGCAAATATATCACTCTTTTGAACACATATTGATTTGAGAAGAAAAAAGCTTTATTGCCGTGACCCCAGCAAACTTGCCGGACTAATTTCATCTTGACCAAAACTGGACCGGAGCTCGGCTCACAGGACGCTGTCGGGGGTAAGTCATGGTCAATGCACCACACTGCTTATGGGGAAGCTATAGAGATTCATGTCTAAAATCCTGAACTATCCCTTTAAGGCCTCATTATACTTCTGCGTCGGACCTACGCCGGAGCCTATACGCCGTAGGCAACGTGTTGGTTTTAATTTATACTTCTGTGTCGTTGTCCGCGTTGACGCGCACCTAGGGAGCATGTGAAACCCCGAGGGAGGGGTTCTGGCAGAGCAATCACCGCGCTTGTGTCCGCGTAGAATTGACGCGTTGTTACATTTTTGGAGAGGTGCACGTCAGGGTACGCCGTAGGGTACGCGCGCTACACACATCCTACGACGTAGCTACGGCGGCAGTTCGACGCAGAAGTATAAAACAGGCTTTACTTCTTCTCACCGCTGATTCCTGATGGTTTAGAGGACAATTACTCGGAGTCGCCCCCTGTCGTTTCAAAGAATATAATATAATATTATGTTAATGCATTAACTAATGGGACCTTACTGCAAAGTGTTATCAGACAATCAAACAAAACTGAAAATGCACAGCTCACATCAGCGCTGGGTAGAGATGGGATTTGTAAGGAATTTAATGATTCACGTTCAGATTCTGGTTACTCGTGAGTAACAGGCAGTCAGTAATTATACTGATTTATAAAAATGCTCCACCCAAAAATAAAAATGTTCTCATCGTTTACCCTCATGACTTCCCAGAATGATTTCTGAAGGATCATGTGACACTGGAGTAATGATGCTAAAAATTCATTTTGATCAGAGGAATAAATTACATTTTACAATACATTATAAATAGAAACAGTTATTTTAAATTGTAAAAATATTTCACAATATTACTGTTTTTTTACTGTATTTTTTTTTTCTAAATAAATGCAGCCTGGATATATAGACAGACAGACAGATACATACAGGCATATATATGTTTAGTGAGTGTTTGTCAGGGTGTGTGTGTGTGTGTGTGTGCACGTGCGCGTGTCTGGTGTGGGAGGTCAGAGGTTTGTTCAGAGTGTGTGTGTACTTGTTCCTGTTGTGACAGCATGTCTTTGTGGCCATCTATCACTGTGTGTGTGACTGCAGACTGGAGATTGTGTAGAAAGGTCAGACATCAGCCTCAAATGCCATTTCCACTTTTAAACAACTTTCAACAGTCCAGCCAAAACACGCTTGTCCAAAAGGTGCAGATGAAAGAGGCCAGGCACATCCGCGAAATGATCGGCTGCCTCCGATAAACACGATTGCGTGAGCTCAAGAAGATTTTTCTCTGAAAATACAACGGAAGCCAACGCAGCCTTAACCTTCTTTTGAAATGAGCTTTAACAGAACACCTTATTACAAGCTGACCTCAAAGGCACAAAATCTCCACTTAACATTTAGTCACACACACACACACACACACAGCACACGGCTTCCTGTATCCCTCCTCTCCTGTATCTGAATCATTCGCATTAAGAACAAGTTGAATTTTACAGATGCAAATGTGCTGAAAATTACAGCAGTAATGCACCCGTTCTTCATTTTATTCTAAATCAGGCCATTATTTTGAGTGGGTCACTCTGTGTATCGTGACAAATGGAATTGTCTGTGATCTTTTGAATCAAAAGAGTTAGATGTACTATGTAAACATGTTCTACTGTAATGTTCAGAACTCAAAACCTCCTCCACAGTTCAGAAAATCTGCAAAAATGGCTGTTCAGTTTTATTTTTAACAGTGTCCTCAGTCATTTCAGTCTGATCTTATTTGAGCGTTGCATTTCAGCAGATTCTTTTGTGAACTTATAATTTTTGTCATGTTATACAGGTTTTGCAAAGAGGTTGTTAGTGCCAGCCATTACCAATTTTAACCTATAATAAACCATATGGACACAAATACATTAAAATGCATTAATAAAAAATTTAAAAATTAAAAAAAAATCTTTATACGTTTCTTCGGAGCACCTAAAGGGACCTTTGCAAAAATAAAAATAATAAATTAAATTGATCTATTATTTAAAAATGTATAATATAATATAATAATATGTATGGTTTTAGAAACAATTTAGCTTTTTTTGTGTCTCATTTTTGGTAAAGAATGGAAAGATCTGACTAATTTTAATCACTTAAAATGAAGTATTGTCAGTATCATTTTAGCTATCATTTCTACATGGATTGTGAAGCAACAGGTGACATTGCAGAAAGGTTCTTGGCCATTGCAAGTTGACTGAAAGTATAAACAAGGCTTCAGACATGCGCTCCCCCTCGCTCTGCCGCCCGCTTTCTGTTCCAGTGAAATAAAGTGCAACCCGACGCCCCCATTTCTGATATACATCCTCTGATACACAGTAGCAATTTTGCTCTGCTTATTAAAACTTATATATGCGGGTGGGTTTTGAACCCACTCACATCAAAGGCATGAGTCATACCACTTATACTGATATTTGTGTATTTATCCGTATATGTGCACATTTCATTTTTGATCATTTATTTTAATTTAGCTTTTTATCCTAAAGAGCTAAAGAGATTTGTTGATAGAAATTAATGTATTTAAGTGTTTTGGCTGTCAAAAATGACAAAAAAAAAATCTGTAAAAAGTATTATAAAAGTAGTCCACATGAGTGATATTCCAAGTTTTCAGATGTTGTACAATAGTTTTGTGTGAGGAACAGACTGAAATATTGTGGTCTTGACAGATCTGCACTAGCTCTGCCTTGTGCATCCATGAGAGAAATAACAGTGTCCTATTTGTGAACAAATCATTCACTTGAGTTGGATCTTTTTAATCATTTGTTCATGTATCAGACCGATCCAACACGCTCTCACTCCCAACATGTCGCATATGGACGCTTGGTTGGGATCACAGGTTACTCCTTTAGCATCATTTCTCGACATGCCGATTACTCCTGTGCTTTCACTTGTTTGCCTTATGCGTCCGATCAAGATCATTTAATTCTTTGCATGCATTTGTAAAATGTTTTTTAAAGTGTAGCAGCCCTTGGATCCAAAAAGAGAGTCTGGAATGATGCATAAGGTGTCCTTTATTTAGTTCGCCAAACCACCATGACGTTCAACTTTTTGATCCATCATCACCTTAGCACCGTGATAACTGTATTGAAAACATACATACAACAAACATTTCACACACAAACGTCATTGCGTGAACAAACATTTAGGGTGCCAAACATTAATTACACAGCAAAATAAACCATACATATGTGCAAACAATTTTCTGAGTTATCTATGAATGAAAACATATCGTACCTCGCTGCGCTCACCAAGGAATGCAAAACAATATACGATAGTCCTTTCTTCCGTCATGAAAGGGCGTCAAGTTCTTTAAGTTCATGAATAAAACACAAAATCTCAGATAAAATCCATGTAGGCTCAAACACAGCTGCGTACCATTCACACCCGCCAGCTACCTTTTAAAAGTACATCTTCCCTTGTGCAAACTACGGTGCCACCAAAGGGACACATTTCAACATTACAGGTGCACAGAATTTCCGGTCAATCACATACAAATAACATTAAAGCGCATACAAAATCTAGAATTATTTTAATAAGTTACAAACATTTACACAAATATTTTACCAATAACCCAACTCATAGTTCATGTAATCAACAGCATACATTAAAACTCCAAAGTGGTCCTTTACATAAAGATTTATTATTTTATATATATTTTGGAGCACCAACCCTACCCTAAACCTAACACAAATAAAACGCGTAACAGGCAGATAAAAGTAGTCACTAGCCGCGTTTCCATTAAAGATTCGCGCAAAACTTTTGCGATTTTTTTCTAAATATCGATAAAAAACTATTGCGAAATGACGGCGTTTCCATTAACCGATGTTATGCGACTAAAACGTCATTTTTTCCTCTCGCGATAAGTCATTCCAAAAATCATAAAACGGACATTGGTAAGTTTATATATATATATATATATATATATATATATATATATATATATATATCACAGCCACGTACCGCACTAGACATTATTATTATTAATGGAAGGAAACGTTGGCGTGTTATCCAAGCATTAATGGCAAGGAAAGACCCATACTGTGTCTGTGAGCGGCACATATGAGGTGTTTCTGGGTTTTTCTCACTCATTTCTGCTCCGAGGTCTTGATTGTGGCATTTCTTTGAGGTTTAGAATCCAGAATTTCTGTCATTCTTTTGTCTTTTATGAATTAAATAAAGAACTCTGTCTCATACTCTGTCCAAACACACCGCGTCATCTACGTCAGGTGACCTGTAAATGTGCAAAAACTGTTTCTATTGCAGTTTTGCGAAATATTTCTTTTTCGAATTGCCTGAAAAACCACCTCATGCGAGCGTAAAAACTTTTTTGCGATAAATGGGAGTTTTTGCGAAATTGACGTGTTTCCATTGAGCGTATTTTTAATTCGCAATTTCAATTTGCGCAGTTTGAAGGGTAATGGAAACGCGACTGCTGATACTTGTTGCAAAAACTGACCTATAAAAGTATTACAAACTACTTGTGTTGCATTCCAAGTCTTCTGAAGCCATGATGTCATTATATGAAGAATAGAGCACACACATACACACACTCACACACCCACACACACACACACACACACACACACACACACACACACACACACACACACACACACACACACACACACACAAAAAAAACATATGTGGAAAAACGCTTATTTTCAACCCTCGTTCTGGCCTTCTGCCTGAAATGATTAGTTTTTTAGGGGCGGCTCCTTTAAGGCTTGTCGGCCACTGTTGTGATTGGCTAACGTCACTGCATTGGAAACAGGATCAGCGTAAAGTGTTTTGAAAACATCCTCCATATAAACCCGTCATTTACAGACAAAGCATTGACTGCGTCTTTCATCTGTTTCATTGTGAACTCTCCATTACACTGTGCCTCATTTACAAAACAATCAGCTGTCAAATTCTCCGAACAAACATATAATCCTCTGATATGATCCATAAAGCGATTCAAAATTAACCATCCACTTGTTCCTGAAGCTGGTATCCTTATGAAATCTATACAGAAATGAGTAAATGAGCTGTTTAAACAGTATGAGTCGAAGCGAACGTTCCTTTACGCTTCCATATACTCTTCCATTTGTCCTGTTTTCGACAGACTCTAGTGCATGGATGATGTTATCTGTATACTGTATCAGTGTAGACAGCATCAGTGATTATAATGAGCTCTATTTGCCTTGACGTGACGCGGCGCTCGTATCCAGTGTAGGCATGTGTAAGCCGTTAACCGACTGAACGCCAGTGGGCGGGGCCTATTCGTGGATGTCTTGCTCTGGATGCTGGCATATCCAGATGTATTTGCCCATGTGATGTCACAGATCCCTCATCAAACGATCAAAATGAGCAGTTTTTGGAGCTTGATTAAATAAATGCTCTGTTTATAATGAGGAGGATGTTTAAATCTATGAAACTCGCAGGATGTTTTTTTGGTACAAAGACCTCTTATATGTCAAAAGATCAAGGCAAATTTGATTTATCATGTCATGACCCCTTTAAGGTTTAGTCGCTGAAAATGATCCCGCTCTGTGAACACGTGCTGTCATATCTCCTTCAAAAGTTACACCCTAACTTTAGCATGACGCAGTCGGTCACAAGACACACGAGAGCCAATGCCATTTAACAATCAAAGCTGACGTAACGCTTCTTCCGACGGCAATTTTCGAATGTGTGTACAGGATCTGGGATAAAACGTGCGTACACACAGATTTGAACTTAGTGTGTGTGTACGCTAAAATCCACACCAACGTTCATATTTATAAAAATGGTCTTTGATGTGTAAAAGTGCTCAGCGCCATGTCTCCACTCCATTTACTTTCCTTGTGTGAGAGTCTGAGAACTGCAGGTATTTGGAAACCTCAAGTAAAGGATTTGGATGTTTACTGGTGCTATTTTATATGTTAATGACTTTAATTAGGTGCTGTTTACAAGGCGGAGATCTGAAACCATTCAGCTGCACACAATTTCAGGATCATTTACGATCTTGATTTTCACATCTGGAAGAGAGGTGGACGCACGTTCTTTCTCTTTTTTTTTGTGTACGTTCGTTCTCTGAATCACACATACTCACATATGAGAAATGATCGTGAGATCAAATGTAGGATTGTTTCTATGCAACATTTTATAAATCAGGCCCCTGATCTTGACAATGATCACTGTCTGTTCCTCAAACAAATCGTTTGGCCTCGGAACAATAATTGTATTTTTTTTTTTTTCTTATAAATTGTGACTGTAATTGTATCTGCCTGTTATATCCTATGTTTTAAATTATATTTTAAAACACAAATTTCCCATGTGTGTAAACATACTTGGCAATAAAGCTCTTTCTGATATAATAAACAAATGGTTAGATTTTAGGGGTTGGGTTGTGTGCTCAAAAATAGTGTAATGTAAATTAGTGTAATCTAATAAAATGATTGTTTCTGGTTAAATTGCAATTCATACCCCATATTGGCACAATTTTACCCCAATAAAATTTCCTCATGATGATAACATTCCCATACCCATGGCATCTGTGTATGGATGCCAAAGGTTTCTCATTGAAAGCAATGGAAGCATCCATATGTGATGAGTTGGCAGTGAGAAAGTGTTGACTGATCCAGTTCTCAAGTTCAGTTTCTTTGTGTACTATGAAAAAAAAGTCGAATGGGTCTGGAACAACATGAGGGTCAGTAATGATGATATTAACATTTGGATGAAACCTGCCCGTTTCTTACAATCGACTGTAAGCTCACAATCAGATCTGTCATCCAATCAACAAATGATGAATATAATCAAATCCCAACCCTATGTTTTTTGTTTGTTTTGTTTTTTCTATTTTAATAATGTGTTTCACACAGTTATATGTCACAATACAGAAAAAAAAAAACTATCTGATGCTGTATGTGTCAGCTACACTGTACAAACTTTTCTCAAATTTTCGATGAAATTCCACCTTTTATACAGTATCTTTTACATCTACATTTATTATTATTCCTGTCATTATATCAGGCATGTAGGATGGCCGCCTCCCACTAAAAAAATCACAGGGATGCCCTCCACCACCTGCGGGTCCCCATTTGAGTTAAAAAATTGGATCATTGTACTTCTAAAGAAACTCTCTCTCTCTCTCTCTCACACACACACACACACACACACACACACACACACACACACACACACACACACACCAATTACTGATTTGAGTAAATGTGAGTCAGTGAAGGGTTGGCTGCATGTTTCTGTGTGGGCACACTTATCAGACAGTAAAACGAGCGGAGTTGCATGTTAACTGGGCTCAGCCGCCGATGGCGAGTGAAACGCTAGATAAGGTGGAATTGCTGCAACACCTGTTGGAGGAAACCTTGACATTTTATCAGCTCAAAAAATATCCTTAAATACCACAGACTGCCTGCAGCCACTCCTAACACCTGCCTGAGTCAACTCTGGAAAAATCCAACTGAAACTTCTTTGCTGCTCCACTCAGTTCACTTTAGCTCTTGCTAGAGCAGGTCTAGGGACAAAAAAAATAAAATAAATATTATATATATATACAGTATGTATGTGTGTGTGTATATATATATATATATATATATATATATATATATATATATATATATATATATATATATATATATATATATATATATATATATATATATATATATATATATATATATATATATATGTATATATATATATGTATATATATATATATATGTATATATATATATATATATATATATATATATATATATATATATATATATATGTATATGTGTGTGTGTATGTGTGTATATATATATATATATATATATATATATGTGTGTGTGTGTATATATATATATATATATATATATATATATATATATGTGTGTATATATGTATATATATATATATATATATATAGGCAAGGCAAGTTTATTTGTATAGCACATTTCACAATGGTAGTAGTGCTTTACATAGGAATTAAAATAATCAATATATGTAATTACAACATATGCATAGGAATAAAAAATACTATGCATAAGAAATAAAAATAATAATTAGAGATGAAAATAAAAATGTATATAAACTATATTAAGACAGTTTAAAATAAAAAAGGAGGATACTGAGGGCTAAAATACTATTCTTGACTACCCGAATCACTAAGCTCGGGGATCCCCTGTCTAGAATGAAAGAGATTGAGAGTCATTTTACACTAAAACTTACCGGCTTCTAGTGTCTTCTCGCTCTCAGGGCTTCACATTATCTTTTTTGCTCACCAGCCCCTGTGGCTAGTTGATTTCCAAAGTTACTCGCCACTCAGCATTCTCACTGGGATCGATACCATGGGGGAAAGCTGCCATATAGATATTTTTAATATCATCTCATAATTTAGCAGCAGGTGCATTAGGCTGCTGTCACTTTAAGACCTGATGCACACATCCATTATACTGTTACACAAGCGGTTTCTTTATCAACTGTTTACATTCACTTAAGACATAAATGACTGTGTTTACATGAATACTCGCCAAGACCGACATTTTAACATTATTTTGTGTGTAATTGACACACAAAAACTCAAATACACGCAAGTACAGGTATCTGAGTTAAATACACGTATTTGAGACAAATACACTCAAATAAACGTGAAAAGAACTCAATTTAGTACTGAGAGGCAGCTTTATGTGCGTGCACTTGTGAGCATAAAATCTGTGGGAATCCCACGCTGAAATTAAAGCCCGGTAACACCAACAATATCCATCCGGAGCAAATTAAACGAGTGAGTGAGGAGAGGTGAGAAAGCATAGCTGGTATCATGTATCTATTCTGTGGAAAATAAATAGTGGAAGCTTTTCACATATTTCAGTATCAATATGTATCGAAAAAGCAATATTTTTGACAACACAACATTGCACTTAGTTTATTATTTCAGATGCCTTTTTAAAAGACTTCTTTCTTTCTTTCTTTCTTTCTTTCTTTCTTTCTTTCTTTCTTTCTTTCTTTCTTTCTTTCTTTCTTTCTTTCTTTCTTTCTTTTTTTCTTTCTTTCTTTATATAGCACTGCTAAATGCAACCGAGGTTGCCCAAAGTGCTTTAAATTAAAATAAAATATCAAACATACATAGTAACAAATCTCACACCACATCTACCACATTGAGATTACCTGTTATAAGCGGTCAATGATAAATGCGCCTTGAGCAAGTTCTTAAATACTGATATAGATTTAGCAGATCTAATAGATAAAGGCAGCTCATTCCATAATCTCGGCCCCATACCAGCGACAGCACGATCACCTTTATGAAGGCGTTTAGTCCTTGGTACGACAAGAAGTTTTTGATTTTCTGAGCGCAATGATCTCGGGGGATTATAAGGAATCAAAAGTTTTGCATGATACATCATGTCGTTTATACAGTGGGTGGGTTTCAAATGTTGCACAATGTCTCGTAGTATTAATGTAGTAATAGGCTGAAACTCCCTCCACTCTGCAATGCAAGCAGGAGTGTCTGATGGAGCAAAAGCCACAAACGGAAACTGGGCATGCTGATCTATGATCTTTTGACTGAAAAAATGTAAAAACTCCTCACACGAAATCAGTGAAGACTTTGTGTTGTTTAATGGGTTAATAACAGAATTTATAATCGAAAACAAGAATTTCTGATTACCAGCATTATCCCTAATAATGTTAGAAAAGTAAATATTTTTTGCATTTGGAATAAAGAGTCTCTGAGGGATTCATAGTGGACTTGAAGTTTGCTCTTTTTCCATCTTCTCTCTGCCTGCCTACATTGTCTTCTGAGGGAATGAGTCATTTCATTTATCCAGGGATTTACTTTTGATTTGTGTTTTCTGGGTCTTAACGGAGCAAGACAGTCCAAAGTATCAACATCCACGCCTAAAAGTGGCAGAGAAGACTCTAGCCTGTGAAGATTGCACTTGATTTTAAACAGCGCAGAGAATTCGACATTTGTAGAATCACTCAGTTTCCTTGACCAGCACACAGAGTCATCCAAAAGCACAGGTTGCATGCCAGTCATTGTCTTAAAAGTGACAGGCATATGATCTGAAAAATTTGTCTCAAAAACCATTTCATCGTCAATTTGCAAATTATGAGTTAAAATCAGGTCTGACATATGACCCAGTTTGTGAGTAGGGGTATTTACCCATTGCATCAAGCCGAACGATTCAGATTTAAGAATTCACTTGAAAGTGTTTCCTTACCACAGCAAATATGCACATTAAAATCACCCAGGAGTAAAAAGCGATCACACTTAGTGGACATTTCGCTCAGCAAATCAGAAAATTCCTGGACAAACATTCTGTTTGGTTTCGGAGGCCGATAGACCAAACCGACCATCACAGGGTTTGTAGCTGTAATTTGAAACAGCTGAAGTTTAAAGCTTTGTAGAGGTTCAACCGGGAGTATCTGACATTGAATGTTTTTATTTTTATTTTTATGTTTAGTCATTAATCCTCCCCTCGACCAACAGGGCGAGGAGAGTTAATACATAAAAAGCCCTCGGGCAACAGTTCAGAAATCGGGGAGCAATCTCCTACCTTAAGCCAGGTTTCTGATATGAAGATTGTTCGTCACAATAAAATCATTCAAAATGAAAGTTTTATTTACCAACGAGCGAGCGTTTGTCAGCGCCAGCTTTATTGGTACTAATTCCTTGTCAGGTGACTTCCTGCGGCGAAAACAACGGAGGTTCCTATGATCCACGCCTCTCCCCTGACTGCGTGGTGGAACGATCCATAAAACGTTCGGCACAATCATCTGAATCCATCCACACGATCCCTCCAGGACACTCCAGCAGTTGGACGTACAGACCTCCGATTTATTGCTAGGAGCATCCTAAGTTTAACAGCGATGCCTCCACGGCGTCCTCTTTTCCGGTGGCGCTTTTTGCACGAAGCATCGCACAGAAACCACCACAGTTGGCTGGGGACATTGGCCAACAAGGGAGGAGGACAGTGACCTGCTCCCATGTAGTCGGTTGTTAACGCCTCATCCACAGTTGATTTGAGAAGTAATAGCTGATCCCGATCGTAACTCAAAAGTGCAGCAACTTGTTGAGTTAAAAAAGTTAACCAGCATAATAAAATACAAGCACAAACACAACACCCCAGACCGACGGCCAGCCATACACATCGGCGCCATCTTGCCTGCCCGTATTCGGTGGGTTGCTGGGTGTTAATGTAAAGCACTGTATATACAGTGTGTGCGCGCATGTGTGTGTGTGTGTTATATAACTGATTAATGCTTCTGCAGGAGCGTACATTGAGCTCGGAGATTATCATAGAAGTCCTGCTTCTGGCCTTTATTAGTATTCATATAATGATCAATGTCTTTGGCGTATAAATAATCCACAGTAGACTGCTATCCGCTTTAGATGAATAATCCCAGAACTCTGTGCGTGGTACATCAGTATTCCTGTACGGGTGGCGTGATCTGGTGTAAATTTATAGGGCTGTTGGAATTTTTATCAGCGCTTTGCTCTATCTGTAAGTCTGTATGTGTCTGTAAAGGCCTGTGCTGCTCAAGGTGTTCTGGAAGATTTTCTGGGAAGATTCATTTCACTTCTTACAAAGGGAACAATGCCTTGGAAATAAAATAAACAGTAAAAGTGTCACTTCATGGATGAAGGAGGGTTATTAGAAGGGAATCAGAAAGATAAGGCAAGGGAGGAACACAAGCACACGCCAACACAAGTGGTCGTTAGCATGTTAGCATTAGCCAGGACTATCTAGCTCCTTTCGGTGCCTTTGACGGGCATTCAAAAGAATCTGTATTTATACAGAAGAATATACAGAGTTGTGTCTGGTGTATTTGACATTACAGCTGAAGAATGTCACTAGTAAAGGGTTTGGGACTGCGTATTCTTATACAAAATAATATACAGATGTCTTGCAACTTTTAAATCAAATATTTGTGTTGTTTTGTTTCCCTGTCGGCTATATTTGACACCACTGAAGAAGATATAGGAACTGTGTATTAATCAGTGAATCAGCATCATGATGGCATTTTCCTGCAGCTCCAGAGTGAAGTGCGGCTTATTCTGACCAAGGAATGTCTACAGTAGACAAAAATAAATATGGTTGCATGTATGGTATTATTTGCTCCACCATAATTTGAATCTCTTCTGTCTGCAATAGCATAAAAACAAGATAAGGACTGCACCATTTCAGTGTGTTTTTCCACAGTTTTATGTTTCAGCTTAGTATTCCAGAAAGCGGAGCTACACTTGACGGAAAATAACTGATTTTCCCACTGGAAATTTCTTGAGAGTAGATGGAGTGGAAAATTGCTGACTTAAATTAGTCATATCTTTCTTCTACAGTGATTCTCTCTCTTTCACTCGGTGTCTCAGTAGGACCTCCTGTCAAAAGAAAGATCTTCTGGATTTGAACATTCACTGTACAGTATATGTTTCTGCAGTTCACGGTAGGGCTTTGATACAAACGAACCCTGGAATTGCAGCAGTGCTCAGGTACGCCCCTCATGGCTGAAGGTTACAGTTCGCCTCTGAATATTAAACTTTTTCCCCTCAGACAAATGAGTTGTGGTGCTCCGATGAGGCCTTCTCTCAGTTATACAGACACCCACACGGATCTGCAGGTCGACTGGCTTTGAACTTGTGAAGCTCAAAGCATGGCCTCTGCGGCACTAGGTGCTTGTTCTTTGTGTTTTATGTATAATGTGATAAAGCGAGCTGGGTTTTGAGGGGAAAACCCAACCGTTAAATAATAGAATACACGAAAATATGTAGACTTCTCCGAAATCCTTACCAGTGAAAGATGAATGAAAGAAAAGCAGCTCTTTTATACGAGACCCTAGGAGGCTGACTAGCAGCCAGTCATCCAACTCATGCTGGGTTTGGTTCACACAGACGATTCGAGGGGACGTTGTGACATGAGTGAAACACATGTGCATACAGTACCGTGATATTCTTTTATTATTCTCTTATTATAGCCTATTTGAAAAATGAAAAAACGGTTGCAAATTTTCTAATGAAATGTGATGTTGCGCAAAGAGTGACTGAGTAAAGACAGCTGTACTTCCTTTCAGTAATTATAATTATATCCACATGACTAGAGACTGTGTCTGTGTCACATCCGATAATCTCCCCGTAAACAGCTGGGAGAATATCGGATGTGTATCAGTGTATTGGATCCACGTCATTAATGTTAATCAAACTCAATGTTCTTGACTGCATATCTTTAATAGCTTAAATAAGGATGAATCTATATTTAACTTATACAAATAAATGTCTGCATGAAAGAATGAAGAATGTTGGATGCAAGTTGTTGTAAAGAATGCATCATTAATTAAAAGGAAAACCATGTTCTTGTTTCTTTAAAGGGGGGGTGAAATGCTCATTTTCACTCAATCTCCTGTTAATCTTGAGTACCTATAGAGTAGTATTGCATCCTTCATATCTCCAAAAAGTCTTTAGTTTTGTTATATTTATAAAAGAAAGATAGGCTGTACCGAGTCTTTCCGGAAAAAACCGAGCGGCTGGAGGCGGGCCCTGTGGGCGATCGCTAAAGCTGTGCTAACGCGCCGGGCTAGTAACAACACACAGAGACAATAGAAGCAGTTTTACTCACCGAACCTTTATCATTGTGACTGCTCGATCCTTAAGCATTAGACGATCTGCAAATCCGTCGATCTGGGCTTTGTTTATAAAACAATCATCGTCGAAATGCAGGGAACAAACAGTCTACACAACTCCGTTTATGCTCAGGAAAAACAAACTCCATCCACTGGTGCCTTAACGCCGGGTTCTTTGGGAATCTGTGCAGGGTTGTCTTGCCCTGGCAACCAAAAACACACTTCTTTGGTGACATTGGCTTCCCAAAAGCTGGGCAGGGCGCTTTGATGGCGAACTGCTTTCGCTCTCTTGCTCTGGTACGAGTGTGCGCGCGGCCGCGATCTTACCGGAGAAGTGCCCTTAGGACCCATATAAGGAAATTCCGTTACATCTGACGTCACACATACCCATACTCGAAAAAAACTTTCCGAAACTTGTGACAAACCGGAAGGACAATTTTTGGCACAGAAATACTCCTTCAAACGTACAATTTAATTTTTGAAACTTTGTCCATGTTTAGCATGGGAATCCAACTCTTTAACAGTGTAAAAAACTCAGTATGCATGAAATAGCATTTCACCCCCCCTTTAAGAGAAGTGATTTAATTTAATTTGAAGATAAATAGAAATGTGTTATGTCACATCAGTTAAATCTGTGTCTATTGAAAGTTCAAACCTTAATATCATTAATATTAACTTAATAGATGTTTTCATAATGAGCTTGGAAATTTGAGAGAAATGCTTAATGCATTGCAGTTTTTAACTAAACCCATTAAATTTTAGTCGACTAAATCTACTATTGATTTAGTCTACTAAAATCTTATGATATTTAGTTGACTAAAACTAGACTAAAACTAAAACAATTCAGATGACTAAAACTAAATGGCATTTTAGTCAAGACTATGACTAAAACTAAATCAAAATTTGCTGTAAAAATTAACATGATAACAGATCACTCCAAATCAGAGGTGGACAGTAACCAAGTAAATTTACTTGAGTACTGTACTTAAGTACACTTTTTGAGTATCTGTACTTCACTTGAGTATTATTTTTTCTGGAAACTTTTTACTTTAACTTCACTACAATTCTGTCATGGTCCTTGAGTAGAAAGTAACATCAGTCAGTGGATGATTTTGGTCGCAGGGGTTGCATTTTGGTTGGAAATGAAAGTCAGGTTGACGTCAGAACCCTGCATCTGATTGACATCAGAACCCGATGTCAGATTGACGTTGGATATTGATTGAAAATAAAAGTCGGGTTGACGTCAGAACCCGACTGATGTTGGTTTCTGACGTCAACTCTATTTTCATTTTCAACCACAATACAACGTCTGTCCAATGTTGGAGATCAACGTCAATCTGACATTGGATTCTGACATAAACCTGATTTTCATTTTCAACGTTGGGTTTGGTTTTGTAAATGCGAATTTTGTCACTTTTTTGGAGCACACTAGATTATAGATAACAGTAAGGCTAACATATTCACACTAAAAGCCCAAAAACTTTAAATAGGGCAATATTTTAGGGAACAGCCATTTGGGTGTCCGAAACCATTGTGGACGTTATTTAGTGCACTTATTCAATCTCATATTCAATCCCACTACTGGAACTGTGTTCTAGAAATAAATCTGATATTGATATGAGGGTGTGCAGGCATAGATTCAGAGGCATACGGTACTTTAAGTATTACATACAACAATGCAACAATAATAAAACAATGCATTAACATTTACTTTTTACCTTTGATACTTAAGTACTTTTAAAAACGAGTACTTCTGTACTTTTACTTAAGTAAAAATAGGTCTTTACAACTTTTACTTGTAACGGAGTAATATTTGACCAGTAGTATCTATACTTTCACTCAAGTAAGGAAGTTGTGTACTTCGTCCACCTCTGCTCCAAATTGTAATGTAAACACATGCATTTTTTGTAAAGCTGATGTATACAAATAAATGTGAATTGAATTGGTCAGTGGCGCTAAAAGGTTAATTGTCTATCACAATTTAAAATAACGTACTACCTACACTAAACCCGAGTGTAAACCTAACCCAGTGTTAACAAAAGCAAACGTGAGATGAAGCAGCCATGCCATTTTAGCTTGATTCTTTGAAGTCTTCGAGCTGTTTTATTGTGATTCGTGTTTCGCGGGACTTGTACCAAAGTGTTTCACATCGCAAGTGCAGTGCTGGACCAGGTGAGCTAACAAGCAAGTTTACTACATCAGAAAAGCCAAACATATTGAGCTGGTTATGTGGTTCAAATGTCTAAATGTATTAGTTTACAAATCATGCGTTTTGAGGTCATAACAATTTTTCCAGGAGCCATGTAAAAATAAGTCTTTGATAATCTGTTCCTTTAATAATAATTTGTGTGAAAAGGAATCAAAAATTTGCTGCTGTTTTACCGTTACTATTGTTCGTTTCAACTGGAAACTCCAGTGAAATGTATATATTTTGTGGGACTTTTCAAAAATGTAGAGGCAAAAAATAAATACAAAAACCCCCAGTGAGCCTTTTTAGCAGACATGAACCTTGAAGTTCTTCTTGTTGAGCAGATATTTTGTTGAGCTTGCTACTCTTTCACAAATTCTCTATCTCATAAGTCATGAACACTGAACTAACTACGGTTGGAGTCCTTTGAAAGTTATTTGAAAGTTTCTAGGATCTTTTACATTTAGTCATTTAGCAGACGCTTTTGTCCAAAGCGACTTACAATTTAGGACTAAATTAAGCGAGTCATCGTGAAGAGGCAAAAACAACGCAAGAAGTGCTCAAAATACGAAGTTCAGGCATTGTTCAGAGTAGCATAAGCCCGATAAGGGAGGATTAAAGGAAAAGGAATGATTTTTTTTTTTTTTTTTGGTTAAGTGCTCATGGAAGAGATGAGTTATCAGTTGTCTTTTGAATGTTGTCAGGGATTCTGCATTCCGGAGGGATCTTTTGAACCCTCATAGGTAAGGTGTTGTTGTGCCCTTGGAGAAATGCTGGCCGGTTGGGCATTTCATCACTTCTCCATTTGGATGCACACTGACTGTAGTTTAATGGAGTCCAAGAACCTCAGAAATGACTTCGTAACCCTTTCCAAAATGATACATCTCAACTTTTTTTCCCCTGTAACAGCTCTGTGTACCTGAGGTGGCCGCTTCTTTATTGAAAGCTCCAATATATATGCGACTTAAACTCAACAGGGCTGATTTGAGTGAAGTCTACCTGTGTTTGGGCTCCTCAGGTGAATATCCAACCTAAATATTGTCAATTTCTCTTTCAATGTAATAATTTGTTCATAGCAGCAATACGATTAGAAGCCCCAAAAAAGTATTTGGAATCTTAACCCTCTAAGCGCCAAAGTCGCAAAATTGCGACAAGACGTCATACTTAATAAAACAGGCGGTAATCCTAATATGGTATAATATCTCATTTGTATTCCCTACCACTAGATGGCAGATATGTAATACTTAGATTCAAGACCAAAATGACGTCATGTTCCTATTCAAAGTGTTGGAGGAAACAGCAGAGCAAGTGAGCGATCGTGTCATTGATGCGGAAGCAGTTCAGTTCAGAGCGTCTGAGTAAATTGTGAGATTTGTGAGAGAAAATCGTCAAATGGCTAATAAAAACTTGTACCGTGAGGATGTGTTCAAATGTTATTCGCCGATTCTGACTCTGAAGAGGAATATTTGCCTTTTGGAAATGACGATCGGCCGTCTAATGATCGCGCTTCTCCTGGTACATCTTTGCAGCGCGCGCTTCTCCCGGTACATCTTTGCCACGCAGTGGTACAAATAAGTTCAAACATCAGTTCAATATCTACTATTTCCTGAATATTATGAAATTCAAGAGGGCCGCCCCCTGATGATGTCATAATATGCAAATTAGATTTGTATATTTACACCCCACATAAACTTTCAGTCATCCCCAACATTTTTCTAATTTACAGTAGATCTCTATATTTAAGCCCTTTCAAGCCACAAGCTTTTGAAATTTTGATGTCAAAATCCAGCATTTTTTCAAAAAAACCTTGGCGCCTAAAGGGTTAAGGCACATTTGTATCAATGTCATTGCATTAAACGGCAAAATATCAAACTAAGTGGCATTCATTCTAGATAAAAATATATGTATATTTTAATAAATTCTTAAACGATAAGTCAGGTATTGCTTTTTGGACATTTTCTGCTTGTCAAACTCACCATGTGTTTCATTCAAAGTTGAATTTAGGGGATTCCTACTCGATTTCTCTCATTTCTGATGCTTGAAGTGTGTCTTATTAGTCAACAAAGACTCCTAGCAAACACATTGTGGAAGATAAATGATGCTGTGCAAAGTTAGCAGTTATCAACAGAGATTTTTTGCTGCTGCAAATGTTTGCTAAATAGGTTTACTATCATGTACAGTTGGAACGTTGAGTGATTTGATGCGTTTTATTTGCTTCTTGTTGATTGTCAATCATCTCCTGGGGGCCGCCATGTTTGCTTGACTTCATACATCCACATCATGGAGTTTAGAATTTCCACAATTCCAAGTCTGACTTCAAGTACCATTTATTTTTCAAGTCAGCTTCTTTCTCTTCTTCTTCTTCTTCTTCCTCCTCATTTTCAGGCATCAGATACCATATATATATATATACTTTTTGGGGCCAGTATGCACTGACAAACACACATTTCAGGGAAGAGACCGAACAAAACCCCTTCCACCGCATCCCGACAGCAGGAGATTAATGATAATGTGTCTACTGAAACAGTCGGGCTCCCAACAGGACAGTATGACATTTCAGTTATGCAAAACTGGTAAGGTTAAAATAGAGCCATCAGAAAGATTGGTTTGGAAATAGCTTCATCCCAATCAGCGCTGTTTCGCTTTCTTTATAGCGGAGATGTTGAGATTGCTGAACTTCGAAGGACCTTATTAGGACACAATGGAAACTGTTTCAACATTAATGTGATAGAAGTGACAACAGGGTTTTTAGTATGGTCTCTTAAACACCAACTCAGGGCCCAATTACTGACAAAAACGAAGCTGACTCACTGACAGCAGGGCATTATGGGCCAGCTAATACTAGAGCTGTTGACGTGAAGCTCGTGGCTGACACTGAAACCCTGATACTCTAATGTGTAGCACTCGCTGAAACCGCCACATTATGCAGAAACGCTGCTGCTAATGTGCTTCTTTTGACACATGGGATATTGGAAGCCGAATTTCAAGAATAATGTTGAATGGTTTTATTAAATTGCTGGAATCTAAAACAAAGCCTATTTTATCATAAACTCTGATTCCTTCGGATTATGTCCATTAGCTTAACGTGTTTGTATCTTGGGTAATAATCTATTTTCTACCTTTTGATAACTGTCAATATATATCGATTATGCATTGGTCTGAAATTGGTTATTTATTTATTTACTTACTCACTTATTTCGAAAGAGCATTATTTCAACCTAGCACTGTTTATTCAAAATGTTTTGAAAGAAGCACATCTAGTTAAGTTTCCATCAAATTAAATGAAGGCAATACATATATATATATATATATATATATATATATATATATATATATATATATATATATATATATATATATATATATATTTATTTAAACATTTTCATGTACTGTATATGTACCAATATAGCAATCCAAAATAAAAAAAAGCCTCTTCTGCTCACCAAGGCGGCATTTACTGGATCAAAAATACGGTAAAACGGTAATGTGACATATTATACTGTTTAGAAATAATTGTTTTCTATTTAAGTAAGTATTTTAAAATGTATTTTTTTCCAGAAATCATTCTAATATGATGATGTCTTATTTACTATTATTATTATTATTAATAATAATATTGACAACAGTCATGTTGCTTCATATTTTTGTGGAAACTGTGATTTTTTTGTGTTTTTTGTCAAGATTCTTTGACGAATATAAAGTCCAAAAGAACAGCATTTATTTGAGATAGAAATCTTTTGTGACAATATAAAGGTCTTTACTGTCTTTACTTTTGATCAATTTAATGAGTGCTTGCTGACACAGAATCGTACTGACACCAAACATTTGAACGATAGTGTATTTTTACTACAACTTTTCAATACTTGAAAATGCTATTGCGATAGGGGTGAGCTGGGCACAACCTAACGTGGGGCTAGTTGTAACACACTTGTTTTAAATACTTCCACACATGCCAGCATGTAACAAGTGTATTTACAAGTTGCCATATCAACACTATTTAGAAAATATTGTGCCAAAATTCAGAAATCTTTGGAAATATCACTAAACGTTTATTTAACCATAGCAAAAGTAAATTTCTTACTTATTTAAAATTGGACAAATCTGATATTATTTTAATCTTATATCTGTTATTTAACAGTTGATATGGTTCTTTAATGCTGATCAGCAGAAGACACTCTCTGGGTTTAAATCCCAGTTGTGCAGGCGGGGCATGTTGTCACACTGCGTTACAATGAGCCCCTATTAGAACTATGCTATTCTATTCTATATTTTTATGAATTCTATTGAGAAACCATGAAAAAAAAGGTGAATAAAAACTTAGGGCCCTATCTTGCACCCAGCGCAATTGACTTTGTACACCGACACATGTATCATTCCTATTTTGCACCCGACACACAGCGGACTTTTCCCTCGGCAGACGCACATCGGTAAATTAGGGAATGAACTTGCGCTCCCGGGGGCGGTTCAGCGCAAAGAGGTGTCATGTTCCGGCGCAAACGTTCCCTGGTGCTATTTTGCAGGTTTAGAAAACACTTCCGCCACAGACCAGGAAAAACCTAGTCTAAAGTCAGTGGCGCGTTCATATGCTATTTTAAGGGCGCATGCTTGGCCATAATCAATGTAGCGTGTGCACAACGCACATACACTTTGCTTCTCTCATCTACACAGAAGCAGCAGTTCACATTTTTGCAAACCATACATAATTACAAGGAAAAATATTCCACACGAGGGAAATCATTGTGGTGTCCATGAAGATGTGAAAAAATAGGCATAAATCTAGCTTACACATTTACCCAAATTTTTATACGCCTGTTTAACCAAAGCTAATTTGGGTGTGTTTCTCCATCCCCATACAATGTCACTTCTCTGTGTTTTACGGCCCTGACGAGAACGTCGGTCTCTTCGGCTGTGAACCGCTCCTGGCGTGTGTCTGGCAAATCCGCCGTTATAATAGCAATCCGCCATGGAAGAAGCGCGCCTGCTCTTAAAGGGAATGTGAGATGTCGGTCTGATTGGTTTATTTCACGTTACGCCCAAACCACACCTATGAATAATGAAGCTACTTCAGCTACTACTTTGATACTTGCGTTTCAGATCGTTAAAATAGGGCCCTGAGAGTCAATGTTCAGAAATGATGAATTATTATTATGTTTTGTACTATTTTGTATACAGTGGTATGCATAAGTTTAGACACCCATACTAAAGTTGACTAAAAAGAGGAATAAAAAATCATCTTTTGGAAACTGAACTTAATGCCTTAATTTAAAAAATGAGGAAAAATCCAACCTTTAAGGACACCAATTTTCTTTGTGAATGAATAATGTATCGTAAATAAATAAATGTTCTTCCTTAAAATACAGGGTGCATAAGTTTGGACACCCCTATGTTAAATTCCCATAGAGCCAGGCAGATTTTTATTTTTAAGTATTTTTTTATATATTTTTTTTAGGATACTATGCATCCTGATAAAGTTCCCTTGGCCTTTGGAATTAAAATAGCCGCACATCATCACATAGCCTTCACCATACCTAGAGATTGGCATGGTTTTATTTCAGTTAGCCTAAAAGCTAGTTTGATTTGCATTGAGAGATGATCTTATGGAAAGTACCCCATGCCAATCTCTAGGTATGGTGAAGGCTATGTGATGATGTGGGGCTATTTTAATTCCAAAGGCCAAGGGAACTTTATCAGGATGCATAGTATCCTAAAAAAATAATAAAAAAAAATACTTAAAAATAAAAATCTGCCTGCCTCTATGGGAATTTAACATAGGGGTGTCCAAACTTATGCACCCTGTATTTTAAGGAAGAACATTTATTTATTTACGATACATTATTCATTCACAAAGAAAATTGGTGTCCTTAAAGGTTGGATTTTTATAGTGGCAGTGAATGGCCGGTTTCTGTTTAAAGTCCATAAAAGTGCATCTCTCCATCATAAAAGTGCATCTCTCCATCATAAAAGTGCATCTATCCATCATAAAAGTGCTCTACATGGCTCTGCAGGGGTTAATAAAGGCCTTCTGAAGTGAAGAGATGTGTTTGTGTAAGAAAAATATCCATATTTATAACTTTATCGTCTAAAATAACTAGCTTCCGGCAGACGGCCTACGCAAGTCGACTTACTGTACGCCAAAAGAGTAACACTTGACGATGTATGACGTAGAATGTAGGAGTGGGGTAAGCTTTGACGCCTCTCGAGGTCCAAACAAACAGGGCTGGGCAACAAACTCAAGCTTTCAAACTCAAACTCAAAAATTCTCATTTTAGACTTCTAAATGACTTCTATATTCTTTAATGCTGTGGGCCTAATTTTCTGCCAGAGGTCCTGCACATCTTGTTCAGGTACATGGCATCGTGGATTCGATCAAATACCAACAGATGAAAAATCAAAACCTAACAACCTCTGCTAGGAATCTTATAACGGGCCATGTTTGGATCTTCCAACAGGACAGTGATCCAAAAACAAACATCAAAATCAAAACAAAAATGGGTACAAAAACTGAGCACAAAACCAAGCATCTGCAATGGCCATCCCAGTCCCTGACCTGAACCCTATAGAAGAGGAGTGGGATGAACTGAAGAGAAGCGCCAACATGAACTTGTGAATCTGCAGGATCTGGAGAGATTCTGTATGGAGGAATGGTCTCTGATCTCTCGTCAGGTGTTCTCCAAACTCATCCGGCATTATAGAAGAAGACTCAGAGCTGTTATCTTAGAAAAAGGAGATTGCAAAAAGTATTTAATAAAAGGGTGCCAATAAATGTTCCCAATATGTTTTGGAGAAAAACATTTATTTCATAATGTGATTTTCCCCCCACTTTCAATTCTTTTACTTCAATAAATATATATATATAAAAATATTATATATATATATATATATATATATATATATATATATCAAAAGGATAAACAATGCAGATTTATTTTTTACAGCCATCTTTGATCATATTTACCAAGGGGGCAAATAATTCTGACCAGCACTGTAGGATGGCTTGAGGGTGAGTAAATCATGGGGTAATTTTCATTTTTGGGTGAACTATCCCTTTTTATTAGATCAGATAACATTTTAAGCTGTCATATGCTCATGTTACAATGTGCCCCACCTATGCTGTCACATTTCACTTCCATTTTTTCGGGGTAAATAAAGAAAAAAGTATTCACTGTATAATTGAAACAAAACCACATAATTGTACTAGACGTGTGAAATTAATGCAGGAAAAAATAAATACTCTGAACCCTAAGTAGATTTACACAAACTGAGAAAGTCAAAAAGCATTAGGTTGTGCCCCGCTCTCCCCTACTTCCATGAACAAAAATGCTTGAGGATGCAATCAACAAAGTGATTCGAGGAAATAATTCGACATTTACTCACTCTAATGTTGATTTTGTTACTGAAGTTTAAATCAAGAGACGATATGAAAACATTTAAAAGTCATGGATCTTAAAGTTAGTACGGTTAGTAACTTGAACACTCAAATGAATAGTGCAATAAAATAATATAAATACATTTTTAGTAAGATACTAGGCGAGATTGAATGTTTCCTAAAGATAAATTAATTTGATTCTGTAATTTTATGCTTTTAATCATCTTAAATTGGAAAGTCTGAAAGTGAACAAACGTAATTCACAATGGCAGAGTGTTGTATCAGTCACCGGAACAACAGCTCCATTAATCCTCATCACAGTGACTGTCACATTTACACACTCTAGCTTTCTCCTTAATCAAAGAGATAATTAGGAGATAATTAGTGGGTTGGAAATTTGGGCACGGAAAATAAAAAAAAGACAAAACTGTTTTACTTCCTCCATCAGAGGCCAGATTGAGGTGCAATCTGTCTGGGAGGCTGACTCCACCTGTCAGGGGAATAGGGAAGGTGTGGAGGTGTGTGTTTGTGTGTGTGTGGGTTCACCTCCACATGACAGAGAAAACAACTCGTCTCATCAGAATGAAGGGATGATACCATGAGAGAGAGAGAGAGAGATAGAGAGAGAGAGAGTATTATAATGGTAGTCCTACTGTAAAAAAAAGTAATAATGCTAAACAATGTGTTAGTTTCAGCTATTTCATTGGCACAAAAAAAAACTATACAAATGAACTGGTCGCTTGGAACAGACAAGTGGATGGTTCTCTACTTGAAAAAGCAAGTTGATCAAAATCTGGCTGTACAAAACGAACCATCACAAGTGTAGCAACAGCGAGACAAAATTGTCAGGAACAGTGGAGGAGGATTCATAAACTCAGTCTATTGAATCATAATTTGGTCTATTAGAGCACAATCTACTATATTAAATCATAATTTGGTCCATTTGAAAAAGGAGTAGCTCGCGTTAGATTGTTGTTATCTCAAATGGAGAGCGTGAGCCTTGAATTTTAATTCAGACTTTCTTGTTCTTCAAATCCACACACTCTCTCGTATCAGACGACATTTCCGTTTCTCGTTATTCTCATGCTGAACGCAACAGCTCGGCCCTTTTGTCTGGTCAGTTGCCCTTCATGCTGGAGAAGGACATTAAAAATGAGATTTGGAGGCCCCTTTATCACTGCTGGACGGCCCGCCGCAGGCACGGCGAGCGAGGAGGCCGGTGAAATATAGCGCATCTCTCTGCTGTGGAGACTCTAACCATGCTTTTATATGGGTATTGATTCACTGGCTCTTCTCTTTATGAAAAAGACACTTTTTTGTTATCTGTTTCAGCGAGTTATTAAAGAGGAAATTGAGTTATAATTCTGATGGATTTTCGCAGCATGTTTGGGTCCATTTTGCACTTTTCCTTATTTCTATCTCTTTTTCTCTCTGTTCCACCTCGTCCATTCCTTTACATGTCTTTATTCTAGTGGTGGGCCGTTATCGGCGTTAACGTGCTGCGTTAACGTGAGACTCTAATCGGGCGATAAAAAAAATATCGCCGTTAATCTATTCTCAAATTTGGGTTGGGAGCTGGGTCTATACTAAGCAAGCTATGATGACTTTAACCTTGATATTTTAGCACGGATTCGGTTCGGTGTTCGGTACGCATTTTCAAATCGAACGGTTCGTTGGACCATTTTTCCTGCCGACCAAAATTTCGTTATTTCAAATGTAGGCGGGTCGCGCGTGGCAAGCGACCACAACATTGTCCGACATCAAATGGCAAACGTAATGCAAGCGGAACGAAACTGAGCTACTCGTTATTGTGTGGTTGACGGACCGTTGTTTATCAGTTTGGACCAAAGCAGCGCGAGCCGATCTTGATCAAGAGATCCAGTAAATAAATCATTTGAATTCGCTACTTAAGTAATAACATCGCTGCGAGATCTAGTGAGAAACATTCACATTTCTCCGTTATTAACGGATCAAACAGTGCGTAAGCCAGGAAGAAACATTGTGCCATGAATGAACTATCCAGTGTCCACAGATCTGCAACATTTACCATGGATTTACTGTAGTAAAACTAACTGCAACCATGGAAGTTTGGCAGGAATAGTAGGCTATAATGCTTTCAAGTAACATTACGTTGGTTTTATTTTGACATTATGAATAAAATTGCTGCCCTCAAATGTTAATCTGAACTAAAAATAGACCTTTGTTTATGACTACTACAATATTAGGCTACATTTCATTTTTTCCAAGGAGCTGTTTTGTTTTATATGCTCATCAAAGTAAAAAAAAAAAAAAAAAAAAAAAAAATCATACTTTGTTAATTTTAATAATAAAAAAAAAAATCTCTGGCATTTCTTCACAAGTTCTTTTAAATGTCACTTTGTATTTAAGAATGCCCTTTAGTCATTATTTGGGTAGCACACACATATTCTGAATGCCTTCAGCAGAATTCAAATGAGCCATTTTAATCTAGATTAATTCCAAGATTACAGTGAGATTAATCTAGATTAAAAAAAATAATCTATGCCCACCACTACTTTATTCACAGTTATTCTGCATGTGTCATGTGGTTAAGTAATGTAAGCCTCTTAATTAATGGACATTTATGACAGGGCGGGAGGGGGCGGGGACGTGATCGGCTACATTCATTGCGGGACATTTAATGAAAATACATTCGCAAGTGTCTTAACTGTGAGTGTAAATGCAATTAAGAAAAATAACACATAAATGATCATTTTGCTACAGTTTTTGGTTGAACATATTAAACATATCTAATCATTTCTGTGATATATTTTCATTTTAATTTTGCAACTTATAAAGCGTTAAAATATGTATTCAATTTACATATTAAAACTAGTGTATGAAATGGCAAATGTAAATTATATAATTGAATTACCATTTTCATTTTGCACCAAACGTTGCACAAATGCACAGTGTAGATGACCTCAAGCTGTTTGCGGTAAGGTTGATTGTGGGTTTTATTATGGCCCATAACGCTATGTAAAAAAAATGGTGCTTATGGCTTCATTGATTGATTTTGTGCATCATTGCACTCTGAAATGCTTCAGACTGCAATCCATAAAACAGTGCAGACAGTTACAATACATGTTGGATTATCAGTGTCACCACAGGGGGCGCTATATTGATTATATTGCTAACTGTACTGTACTAGTACTAAATACTGTACTTTGAAGTCAATTGTTTGAAGAGAATTCTGCTGAGCAATTTAGTCAAAGTCTACATATTTATCAAACTTGTTTTTAACGTAAAAACGGACCATTTGTAACTTGAATGTGCGATAATTCTGGAGTTTGACGCTTCCAGTTATTTTAGATACTTGATACTGCAAATTGGCATGGTATCAAAATATTTATTCTAACTGGGAATAAATCATATACAGAAAGCGAGCAAAGAATGCTCTCTATCACTGAAGTGGTTATGCACTCTTACAAAACTCCAGTTACAATTACTAAAGTTGTCTATCTGTCGTATCTGCACTTTGTTGTATATGATAATTGAATTTGCGAGAGTGCAGAATTCAGTCAGTGAGTGTGTGCACTGAACAAAACTGGCATTTTTTTCATCTAATCTAAATGACTCTGATCTGAACGGAAATGTGTGTGATTGGTTATAATGCTCAACACTAAAAAGAAAAAAACATGTAAAGGGAAATCTAATGCAACGTGTGAGCAGATCTTAATGTAATGCTCTAATCAACACTTTTCATTCATTTTCACATTTTACTTTAAGCACAACAGTCGTAATAGATTTAGTTACCTAAACCTAGCAAGCTACGGACAAGCCCAATGAAAAATACTCCCTGGAGACAGGAGGAGCCCGGCCAGGAGTCACCCCACAGAGCCCAGTCCCTCCATGCACCTGAGCCTACCGAGACTTGCAGAGTAGTAGTACAGGGTGGGCCATTTATATGGATACACCGTAATAACATGGGAATGGTTGGTGATATTAAAGTCCTGTTTTGTGGCACATTAGTAAATGTGAGGGGGCAAACTCCTCAAGATGGGTGGTGACCATGGTGGCCATTTAGAAGTCGGCCATCTTGGATACAACTTTTGTTTTTTCAATAGGAAGAGGGCCATGTGACACATCAAACTTATTGGTAATGTCACAAGAAAAACAATGGTGTGCTTGGTTTCAACGTAACTTTATTCGTTCATGAGTTATTTACAAGTTTTTGACCACTTATAAAATGTGTTCAATGTGCTGCCCATTGTGTTGGATTGTCAATGCAACCCTGTTCTCCCACTCTTCACACACTGATTGCAACACCGCAGGAGAAATAAGATAAAAGTCAAAGATAAGATAAAAAGATAAAAGTCTAAGGGGGTCAGATTGGGAGACCTTGGGGGCCATTCAACTGACCCACGACGACCAATTCACTTTCCAGGAAACTGTTCATCTAGGACATATCACCAACCATTCCCATGTTATTACGGTGTATCCATATAAATGGCCCACCCTGTACAATGGATAAAGGTGACGTGGACAGCCGACTTAAAAACATGATGGACATAATCATCAATTATGCCTCTGAGAGGTTTGGCCACATTGAGAAAGGAAAAACTAAGCCCACCATTTATGCCATGAACCGAAGAGCCACCAAAATGCATCAACTGCGGCAGGAGCTTCGAACTCCAAAGAAGCAGTATAAGTCTGCCTCTGAAGAAGAAAAGCCAGCAATAGCCAACTTATGAGAGATCTTGAGGATTTTTTCCAAACAGCAGCCGTTTGTCTCCAAGCAGCTGTTTGGAAAAAACAAAAGAGTTTTTGATAAATGCAACACGCTGCTTAGAACAGACTCTGGTGTGTATAAGCTTAAAAACCCCGAAGCCCCTCCGTATATTCACCAGGCCCACCTATTAATGACGTTCTGTCTCCGCCACTGGAACAGAGGTGACCTAGTTGTTCTGTAGTCGAACTTGGCAAATGCTTATGGGTAAATAACACATAGGCTGGTTGAGTTGCCTTGATCTTGGGTTATTACAGCAAATTTTAAGATGGCACAGTCTTGAGAAAGGATTAATAACAGGTTGCACCATTTTGTTGGTTCTTTTTGCTCTTGCTATGAATATGGTGGTCAAATCAGCCAAGGTAGAGTGCAGGGCCCCTTGACAAAGTCTGGTGCATGACTGTCCCCGATAAGAGCATTCATGGATGACTCGACAATTACAAATGGCTGTTGCAGGGAACAGTTGAATTCTGTAAGGCCTAGAGAAACTTGGAAGAATGGAAGAGGCAAATGTCTTGCCGAAGCAAAGGCTGTAAGCCATACTGTGAGCCCATAGAGGTTGGTTGTAGGGGCATTGCAGTGCGATCACTTGGCAAAGTCTTCAGCTGGCTCAGGATTATGATGGTGGCAAAGAGAACAGCCATTTTTCCACCCTATCTTGAAATTGGGGCATTTTTGTTCATTTTGGTGGTACTTTTGGCCACCAATCAATTCCAACCCTGCTCAATCGCCCCCTTCAGTATAGAGGTTGGTTACTGCAAGAGTGCAGGTATGCACTTAATGTGTTTGCGGATTTGTGTAAAGCAGTGGTCGCCAACCCGTCGATCGATTTGTTGTTTTGCAACCTTTTTTCAAGAGATGTAATGGTCGACCGGCCATAAATAGGAAACGGACAGTTTGTGCTCCAAACACACAATCGGCAACTGGGCGGTTTTTAGTTTCACTTTGGATGCTCTCTATTCCAGACTTGCAAACAAACTGCATTGCAATCGTTTCCCAAAATGGCATTTGTGTGAAAATATTACGAAGTCTGTTAACAGGACATTAACATAGGCCAGAGATGGGACAAAGAGACGGACGCAAAGAGAGCGCAGACGCACAGCAGAGAAAATACCAGACACAGCAAGATCACTGTTTGTGATGCTCGAAATATAGGAAGAAAAACATAAATGTTGAATTGGGGTGGAGATTTATATGAATGTATCTCTGAAGGAAACTGACTGTCTTTAGAATAGTTTCAATGGCATTTTCTTTTACCTCCTTATAAAGTCATGTTTATAAGCGCAGCTGCTTTTTTTACAGCGGTACACAAAGAAACGCTTCTTTTCCATGAGCACCACCTGCTGTCAGAGAGTCAATTTGCATTTTCATTGTCCGTCTGTTTTTGTTTTATGCAGGTGTGTCTTATGTAACAATTTCACAGAGCTGAAGTCAGACCATTCTCTATTTGCTCTAAGTCTTGAAATCATGCAATCTAATTTAAATCAAAAACAACATGCTACATGTGTGTAGCATCTTTGTTTGCATTGTGATTAAAATGCAGTGATTGACTCTAATTTCAAATGGCTACAGTTTTTTTTTTTTTTCAGATTGGACTGTTATAGAGCAAATTAACAACAAATAAATTTGCTTAAAGAAGAGGAAGAAAAAAACGGCAACTGGTATTGGAATTGGCCAATTTGCTTCTATAGGTAGATCTTGCCTTTCATCAAGGCCGAGGTCAGGGATCTTGGGCTTGAAAAGATTGGTGACCACTGGTGTAAAGTATGTTTCTGGCCTTACGTTACCACATATGATCTCAAGCCTTTTGCTAGAGTTTTTATAAGACATATTTCTTGTTATAGTTCTGGATAGTATCATGATGACCAGAGTTTAACTCACCTACAAAGGTATCAGGGAGAGTGTATCCTGTCAGCGAGAGGTAAAGTCTGCACAGGCTTTGTGTTTGGGCTGATGAGCTGGGCGTTTTCTGCACTGGAAGCGGCCGTGTAAGTAATGCTTGGTAAAGGGTTTTGCCATCAGGAGAGGAGATAAGGTGTTCTCTCACTTTCTGTATTTCTCCCCCTCTCTGGCTGCAGCGCTTTTAAGTGGTTCAGCCTTTGAAGTGGAGGCAATTGGTTCTTGCTGCATGTATTGCCATGGAAACGATTTGACTCTGCCATTCACAAAGAGCCCCCTGTAATATGAGAGCATCTTTGGAAGTCAGTTGGGGTCCGTCCTGTAAGTGTGAGAGGTGTGCGAGTCTCCATTTAGGGCTGAACAATATTGAAAAAACTGACATTGTGATTTTGTTTGTCTCCAATATATATCGTGATATGAAAAAATACAGGATGCATCACCAGATAACTTGAATAGCTATATTTGTAAAGATTTTGCGATTTTGTTGGGGAGTGCATCTGCTTAGAAAGTTTAAAAAAAGGCTTTTTAAAAGTGTAAAATCCTTTTTAGGTTAAACGATTTGGGAAAAACTTGAAACTTCAATTTGGGTGTTCATACATGGGCTTACATGAACCAACTGAAATCAAACCAAACTAATATATACAGTGTATATATACATATATATATATATTTATGAAGTCACATGGGGCCGTCGAGGAAGATGGCAACATAGTTGTTGTGTAGCTCCGTAGGCCCACCAATATTTTCTATTTATTCGAGCATATTCACTCCACATTTTTATCAAAACTAGTGTCCTTGGTAAGATCACATACTTGGAGAACAAAAAAGTGCTTTAGATCGCAAATGTCGATCTCCACATCTAAGTATTTTAAGGGGATAACGACGAGCCGCATGATGATCAGACAGACTTCTGACAAAAATTCGGTGAATGCAATCCAAGAAAGGCTGGACAAAGCGGAGGGCTGCATCTCCACGTCACCTTGAAGCTCGTCGGTGTTGGCGAGCGACATGATAAATGCCTGGAAGTTATGTGGAACCGAATTGAGGATTTAGAAAACAGGAGCCGCCGCAACAACGTAAGGATGATCGTCTGAAAGAAGGGCTGGAGGCAGGTGGATTGATCAAGTGCGTGTGTAAAATCTTATTGAAGGGACTGGGTATTGATCCGGATGGAGAGTTCGAGATTGAGAGGGCGCATCGTGCTCTCGCTCCCAGGCCCAGTGCTGATCAACCACCAAGAATAGTTTTGATTAAGTTTCTGCTATCGTCAGCCAGGGAGAAAGTATTACAAGCGGCCAAAAAAAGGAATGACCGAATGGGAGGGATGTAGGATTTCTTTCTTCCCCAACATGTCAAGAGAGTTGGCCAGAAAACGGAGGGATTTTACCGCTTTGCGGAGGATGCTGAGAAGCGTCAACGTGAAATATATGCTGGCAAGGGTAGAATAAGGTGTTTACATTGAGTGCGGATGCAGAGCAGTTCATCAAAGAACATTGCGGGGCAAAAGAGTGACGGGACCAAATATTCTTTGCAAGATTGTCAAAGTGGAGCAGATGGGTCAGGTGCGGTGGGTGGGCAGAAGAGTAGGATAACTGTTCTGTCTCAGAACAGTTTTGACAGCCAAGGCAAGGCTGGATAGCTGATTCTTATATATATATATATATATATATATATATATATATATATATATATATATATATATATATATATATATATATATATATATATATATATATTATATTTTATTCATAATTAACAAGCAAACAAAATTGGGTTATGATCCTAATAAATAAGAGGCTGGATTTTTTTAATGTCAACGGAAACTAAAGACGATGTTGGGAGGATTACATAAGGGTATAGAAACCCTCATGCCAGTAGCCATATCACCCTCTAGGCAAAGACTATGTTGCCCATTGAAGCTAAGCAGGGTTGAGCCTGGTCAGTACCTGGATGGGAGACCTCCTGGAAAACTAGGTTGCTGCTGGAAGAGGTGTTAGTGAGGCCAGCAGGGGGCGCTCACCCTGTGGTCTGTGTGGGTCCTAACGTCCCAGTATAGTGATGGGGACACTATACTGTCAAAGAGCACCGTCCTTCGGATGAGACGTTAAACCGAGGTCCTGACTCTCTGTGGTCATTAAAAATCCCATGGCACTTCTCATAAAGAGTAGCGGTATAACCCCGGTGTCCTGGTCACATTCCCTCCAATGACCCTTGTCAATCATGGCCTCCTTATAATCCCTATCCATTGAATTGGCTCTATCGCTCTCTCTCCTTTCCACCTATAGCTGGTGTGTGTTGAGCGCACTGGCACCGCTGTACTGTGGCTGCCGTCGCTTCATCCAAGTGGATGCTGCACACTGGTGGTGGTTGAGGAGAGACCCCGACATGATTGTAAAGCGCTTTGGGTGTACAGTAGTACATATGAAATGCGCTATATAAATACCTCATTCATTCATTCATTCATTCATTAATGGAGTTAAAGTGATATTATGCAATGTATATGCCCTCAATAAGACAGATCCGGGTGGTGACAAAGAGGGGCAAATAATTATTGCTGGGGACTTTAATCAGTTATGGATATGGTTCTGGATAAGAGTAAATATCAGGGACCTTCAATACCAAGGGATAAGGCTGCCCTTCATTTGCTAACAGAGGATATTGGATTGACTGACATGTGGTGCTTGGTAAATCCAACTGTAAGAGAATATCCTTTTTTTTTTTTTTCATTGCCATACATTTTCTCGATTTTTTTCTTACTTTCGAGCTCTATCACTGAGCAGGTAGTAGATTGTAAAATTGGATCAATAGTATTATCAGACCATGCGACTGTGGAATTGGGTATAGCTCTAAATACAGAACCTGGTAGAAAGGGAAGATGGCGTTTAAATATTATTACAAGATGAGGAGTTTAGCACATTATTGGCTGATGATCTGACTTCCTTCTTTGAATTGAATGTAGGAAGCACTGATAAGTTGGCGTCTGTATGAGAGGCCTCAAAAGCATACATTAGAGAGAAACTGATTGCAAAGGCAGCTAGAAAGAAAAAGGAAGGAAGAGACTTGGTTAAGAACTTGGAAGCAACAATTTGTACACTGATTGGCTAGACATTACTCTAATGATTTATATCAGGATATTTGTAAATACAAATTTGTATTTGGAGGAGAAAAAGCGGGCAAGCTCCTGTCCAGACAATTAAAACAGCAAAATGCTGCTACCATTATTACTGCAATTAAGAAAGGAGATACTATGGTACAGTATCATTGACAAAAGATTTTTCAGAAGTTCTATAAACATCTATACACATCTTCAGGTAGTCTGGATGGAGAAAAACTGAAACAACTTTTTTCTAACATGAAGTTACCTAAATTAGATGTATTGCAATCCGAGTCTCTAGACCTTCCCAATACACAAGAGGAGGTTAAAACTGCAATAGCCTCTATGAAATCTGGCAAATCTGGGTGGACGGGTTTCCAGCTGAATATTATAGAAATTATGTTTACATAGTGGCCCCAATTCTAACAGAAGTCTATATAGAGGCGTTTGAAGCTGAAGTATTGCCTAGTACTTTCATGGAAGCATTGATACCATTGATACCTAAAAAAGATATAGATTTAAAAGATCCGGCTAATTTTAGGCCAGTAAGTCTTATTCATGTGGACTGTAAGGTGTTGGCAAAAAAATTTGCTTCACGGTTAGAAAAGATTATACCAAGTATAATTTATAAGAACCAAGTGGTCTTCATTAAAGGAAGGTCATCAGCCGATAATATGAGAAGGCTAATTCATCTGATGTGGCTAAATTCTTCAGAAAATATATATCCTTAGACGCCGAAAAGGCTTTCGACAGGGTGGAGTGGGGCTTTTTTGGCTGCAGCCCTGTCGAATTTTGGATTCGGTCATACTTTTAGGTCCTGGGTTAGTTTATTATATAAAAATCCTAGAGCGACAGTGATGACAAATGGCATGACTTCCTCGTTTTTTACAGTTTCAAGAGGTACTCGTCAAGGATGCCCACTGTCCCCGTTATTATTCACAATAGTTTTATAGCCTCTAGCCATTATGATCAGGGCAGACTCAAATATTATGGGAGTAAGGGGGGTAGAGGAGGGGATAGAGCATAAGTTAATGCTGTATGCGGATGATATTTTGTTGTTATCTCGTGATATTCTCAAATCTTTACCTCCATTAATGAGTATTACCCAATTATATTCAAGTGTGTCTGGATACAAAATAAACTGGGAGAAGTCGGAAGCTATGCCAATATCTAGAACATGTCATTCCCACACAGTGACCCAATTTGGCTTTAAATTGATTCCAAAAGGTATGAAGTACCTTGGGGTTAAATTAATGCAGAATGTGGAGGATATAATGTTGTTGAAGTATGAACCACTGCTGTCAAAATAAAAAAAAAATGTGGACAAAACAGCTGAAACTCTCTCTGTGGCGAAAAGTAAATTATGTTAAAATGGTTATTGCTCCGCAGTTCAATTATATATCCATGATGATACCTGTGAACATTCCAGACCCTATCTTTAAAATATATGACAAAATTATCAAGGACTTTTTATGGGAAGGAAAAAGACAGAGGATTAAAATGAGCAAGTTGACCTCCCCACGAGACAAAGGGGGCCTTGGACTACCTGAGGTGAGGACGTATAATATCTCTTTTGAAATGGCCAAACTGGCTAAACATTGGGACGAGACAGATTCTGAGTTGGATTGGATCAAGATAGAACAGAAACTGGCCTCACCATTTCATCCTATTAGCATTCGTTCACAATGCTCTGGAGCTAAATGGGATTCAAATCCAGTGGCAATACATTCAAGACATGTTTGTAGCAAAATTCATAAAGTGTGCAAGACATCACATTATAAACAGTCATATGCATCATTGTGGAAAAACCCTGAAATTTGTATAGGTAAAGCAGGGCTGTTTTGGTAACGATGGCAGCTTAAAGGGGTAACTGTAATTGGTGATCTGTATGAGAACAGATTTTTTATGTCATACTCTGAATTGGTGAAAAATGTAATATTGGGGTCCAAGGAAACTTTTGAAAGTATCTGCAGATTAGACATTGTGTCAAGAACAAATTTAATGCAAGTGATAACCCTGTTTATGCCTATCTTCAGTTGCCACGTGAAGCTCAGACTGCTTCTATGTGTTACAAATCAATGCATAGTGTAACTGCAGATACCTGTAATAACCTGAAAACAATATGGCAGAAGGATTTGTGGATTAATATCCATGATAATGACTGGCGGTACATCCTATTTAATGTGGGAAAGAACATACGGGAAGCTAGGGGGAAATTCATTCAGTGCAAAATAGTACATATATATATTATTATACACCATCTAGGCTTTACATGATGGGAATAGCTGGAAATAATCTATGCTGGAAATGTAATGAAGAAGAGGGTACTTATTTACATATGATTTGGGAATGTTCTTTAGTTCACCCATTCTGGTGTAAAATTCTGTCAGTACTTGAAGAGTGGATGGTGTCTAATTTACCTGTGGAACCACAACTATGTCTTCTTGGAGATAAATCAGTGATACCCAACATAGCAAAAAATACCTTTACCCTTATTAAGAGTGGTTGTATTACAGCTGCCAGGATGATTTTACGAAATTGGACATGTCCCAAAACCCCAGACCTGAAAGGCTGGTCTTTTCACTTGAGTTTTCATAGGCCACATTTACACTGTTATTGACCAATTCAACATAAAATAATAACATAACAATAACATATATTTAATTAAATCATAGTCGATTTGGCAATCACACTAAGCCATATCACGATATTGGTTTTATTTCAACATTTGTTGAATGCTGAATACATGCAGCAAGAATATATGTTGAAATAAAACCGATATCGTGATATGGCTTAGTGTGATTTGACTATGATTTAATTAAATATATGTTATTTGACCTTCCCTGTTGTACAAGTCCCTGTTGTACCCTGTTTTGTGGAAGGATGAAAGTCATCCATCTCTATTTCTTGCTGTCAGTTTCTTTGTCATAAACATGTCCCTCTGATATCTAAGGATGTTTTCTAACAAACTCAAATCACCTCATGATGTCATATTCCCTCTCAAAGGTGCTTCCGACTTTCTTCAAGTATATTTTCCTCTCAGGCAGGCATGTGTGTGTGCCACCAAAGTGCTCGCGTTTGTTCTGCACCTATTTCCTCCAGAAATAATCTCATTTCGAAGCTGGCTAGTGTTTGGCAGTTCCTACTCTCTCATCCCAGGAGCCTCTCGCTCTTCGCTGTCTTTCGGCAGCAGAAGGATTTGATTTGATAAAACCACTGCAGAAACATCATCCGTGCTCGTTTGTTTACCTCCACTGACTCGGTTGCTACTTCAAAGTCAGCGGAGACAACATTGGGAGCTGGGGAACTAGTGTGAATGTGTGTGATCTCGTCCTGTCAGTGGTTCTGTTCTGTTTGTGTGTGTTAGAGATTAACTGATGGCCGTGGACAGGCTTTCTGGAGCTTCGCTGGTGTTAGTCAGGAGGGAGATGTGGGTGTAATTGAGGTCATTTGTCAAAGTCTTGACCTTGTCTAGACTGGCCGCTGTCTGTTGAAAAAAACATAATGTTATTTTTTATTTATAGAAAAGAAAGAATTGATGTTTACCAGGCCAGAGGCCCATGTTAGAGGTTTTTATATGAAACTTTCACGTGGAGTTCTTATAATGTAACTTTCAGAACATACAAATCCCCTTCTGAATCTGAATGTTAGTTATTGATGTCAAGTTAGACACATTCCATAAAGTCACTGATAAACTCACGGCGACGTTCCCTTTCATTCTTTGCTTGGGGGAAAAAAGTTAAAAATACCGTTTCAGTGATTTACGGCTAGCGAACATCCCGAACCCACACACACTGCTGAGAGTGGCTTTTAGATGAATATGTAAACATATGCTGCTCGCGCTTTCCTCTCAATTACAAAGTAAACACAAAAACAATAACAGCGGTGAGAAAACAGCAGTTAAGAAAGCATCTGATCATAGCGATATGGACATATTTGCACAAGCTCTACAATCCGGCTCTAGCCTGACAAGCCAGACCCACATCAAGATGTTAGGTCTGGGAACACATCATTGGCAGGGCTCAATCAAATTCCCTCTGCACGCACTACAACCAACCAGAGCGTCTTCCCACCAGCGGAGCTTAAACTTTTGCTGTATCTGGTCGGCAAAACTACGAACACATCTTCCTTTTTTAAGAATGACTTCAGTGCTGTTCTTTGTTCTTTTCTCAAAGAAAAGCTTAACTCCAAGTCTTCCAGAGTCGCGGCCAAAGCCGATTCGAAAGACCGCTGTTTGCCAGCAGCAGCCGCCATTCTTTGTTTTCAAGTAGCAGGGAATTCACACGGGACCGTCACAACTCTGTCGTCATTATGTTAAGCCCGCCCATCGACTCTATACACGATTTGATTGGCCTGACTAGAGTTTGGTTTTTCCAGCTCGAAAGTCAACGGAGAGTTGCTTGACTACCCTGGCTGCAAAATAAATCTTGCTGCCGCTAGGGTGCATCTAGATTTCTAGGCTAATCCGGCTCTCCAGTCAAGTCACATCATGTTTATTTATAGCTCTTCATACAGTAGTTTGCTTTAAGCAGCAGCTTTACAGAATTAAACATGACAAAACATAAAGTCTGCTTTGTAGTACTTCTCTACTTCTCCAGTCTGACCTTAAATGTACAAAAGAAATTGACGAATTAGACAGAAGTTGTTTTCCAAATCAAAGAAGGCGGAGCTTCATAGCCACACCCACCTATTTCAGAATCGCCACGGACCAATGATACACGTAGTTCCAAGGCGTTTACTAGCAGGGTAAACTTTTCTAGAAAGTTCGCTTTGGCAAGCTGTTTTAGACTGCCGAAACAAACGTCAAACGTACATCGTTTTAGACTGATTTTGTTCAAAATTAAGTCACATTAGTTCACCTGATGTTAATTGGGGCCTTAAGGTTATTATTGCATTGAACATGCTGAAATTTGCTGGTTCAGCTTAGATTAAAGACTCTATGAAATACTTTCACCAGGAGTTTTATTTTCAGTAATAGTGTATTTCATATTGAAACAGGAAGTTGGAGTGGGCACATTAATATGTTGTCTGTTATAGATTTTAGTGCCCAACAAAGTGGTGCAACATACCCATGATTTCTATGACAGTTGTATTTGTAATTTAGTGTGTGGGACATTTTTATATAGCATTTTATTGGTCACAAATTCACCCTTGTTAACAAAATGATTTATTTTTGTCAACTTTTAGGAGTATACTAACATATAGATGGCTCTAATCTAATAGACATGGACTGAATGTCACAAAACCTATTGATTTCATGGGGTCTATACAGGTTAAAACCCCACATGGGACAATCAACCTTCTACTGATAGCGTCACAGTTGTGCCCTTGAGCACCTCAGGTTCCTCCAGGGGGAATGTCCTTGAGACTAAACCTGGAAGTGTTATTCCACCAGTCTCTAGAGCAGGGGTATTCAAGTCTAAGAGGTCCAGTATCTATATTTCCTTCCCGACGGAGGTCCAGACAATACGTTTTGGAATAGTTACATACATTTCCTTCTGAGCACCAGTACTACTTTGTAAAAGAAAAAAGAAAAAATCCTAAACAGTCAAAATAGTCATCAAAGATCCCAAGGGTTCTAAGAACCAAAGCAGTGGCGTCATATATATATATCAGAAGTTTTATCAGGATATTATTATTTTTACGTTTAGATACCTATGTATGGCAGAAGGCCATGTGACTGATAAAATACACTGTATGGGGGTTCAGGGTTTTCCTCTTGAACTCTGGACCATTTTTATATTTTGCTTAAAATAAGTATTTAAAAACAAACAATCAACGGACATTATAATCATATATCATTTCCAGTCATAATCCATTTCCATAATCACAATCACACAATCATATATCATTATAATCATAACAAATGTTCTTGTTATGAGCAGAAAATAAAGTTAAAGGGATGGTTCGGAGTAATTTCAACTAAAGTTAGAGCTTATTTTGAGATATAAGCCAGTGTAGGCACTAACGGATCCAAGGTGGTATCTTGTAAATTACCCCACTAATACAGTACCAAACTTCTACAGTAGTACAAATAGGTTCTGTACTCAACGCATAAGGATGTAGTGTAACGGGTTTTTTGGTATATCCAAAAATGTTTATTATTTTTTAAGTGTTGGCAACTTAATGTTAACTAATAATTGTTACAAACTGGTACTACCAACAAATTATTAGTGCATTCCTGGAACTGGGCGTCGTTACACTACATCCTTATGCATCGTTTTCTGCCAGGACTTTTACAGGCTTTTCCCAAATCACGGAAGTGACCTCGACGTCCGGGTTAGCGGTAGCATAAGCTATCAGGCAAGTATATAAATAAACTCCTGGGGCCGTATTCACAAAGAATTTTAAGGCTAAAAGTAGCTCCTAACTGGCGAATTTAGGAGCAACTCCTAAAAATAATGGGCGTGTCACTCGTAACTTTAGGACTCCTAATTTTTTTGACTAAGAGTAATTCACGAAGCATTTTAGCCCTAAAAGTAGCACCTAAGCCTGGGACAGAAGTCGAGAGGACTCCTAACTCACTAAGACCTTCTCAAACCGCTTTTTGTGGCATTTCACGTTGCGATGTTTTGAAATGCGTATGCGGCGGCTACAAGAGCTTCCAATCGCGAGGGAACAATTTTGCATTGTAGGCATAACTTGGGGTGCAATAACGCCACCAACAACAACCAAAACTAGGCTACTCATTGCATGTAAACTAATTGTAACGTTTCATTGTGAATCAAATTAAAATGTTCTTCTCTTTGCAAACGTAGGCAGAGGCATATAGTGACAGATTAATTCAATAATGTTGCAAAGATTGCATCAATCCATATGTTTCATTAGGCTACTAGGCTATTTGTTTTGCCTTACTCTTTATTCATTTAGGCTATTTATTCAGTTATTCATCATCTCCCGTCCTTCGCACTACTTGTGTAGCGCACGCATTCTCAGACCTGTCACTCATCATCGTAGGAGATAGGTTTAGGAGGCATCATAGTTTAGGAGTTGTCATTTTCCTTTACTAAGAGTAGGTCTGAAAGGCGTTGTGAATAACTTTTAAGAGAAAACTCCTAGCTAAAATCTTTTAGTGCGATTTAGGAGTACTCCTAGTGGTAAGATAAAATGCTTTGTGAATACGGCCCCAGATGTACTTACAAACTTTCCAATGCCTTGTTTTCAAAGCTTTAATGGTCTTTCCTTGCCATCTACAAAAAAATTAAATAAATCACAATTACATTGTTTGTAATGAAAATGAACATGCTGATTAATAGGCCTAATGCTAAATGTAGATTTAAAAAATCACGTTACGTCTTTAGCGGGGAGAGAAGCAATGTGCACGGAGTGGAAAGGGCTTGAATGAAGCATATTTGGCTCTAGATGAAAATATTAGAATATATAGTGCTGAACGATCATTACCATAAACGTCCCTGAGCGCTTTGTTGCTCTGTTGTTTTGACGCGCTGCTCACTTTAAACTGTAGAAATGGTAAAATGATGCTACTGTTGTCATTTTGTCTCATGGTCCGGTTGAAACCTTCTGGACTGGGGTCCGCAATTTGAGGATGAATTTGAGTCTGATTTGAATAGAATGAATTTGAATCTTAATATATGAGTATGTATATTTCAGTCCATTCCTTATTCCTTACATATATACTGTATATATATATATATATATATATATATATATATATATACATATATATATTATTTATACAACTTCTATGATGAGGAGATGAAATGCACTGCATAGTAGGAATGACTCACATAATATATACATATGAATTCATATGAACATGAATGAGCCATGTCTTATCTGTGGAACTGGTTAATCTTGTCTCTTTGTTTCTCCTCGTGCAGTCTGATTTACACAAGTCATCTCTGCCTGAATGAGTATTAACGGGTCTATTGGGTCATTACTGATCCGCTGTAGCGTCGCTCTCTTCCTGTAATCGCATGCTTTCTCTTTATCTTTCTCATATTTCCCTGTGCCAGCAGACATATCACCCTGTATCCCAAGACTGGTTGCCCATTGAAGCTAAGCAGGGGTTGAGCCTGGTCAGTACCTGGATGGGAGACCTCCTGAGAAAACCAGGTTGCTGCTGGAAGAGGTGTTAGTGAGTGGGGTGCTCACCCTGTGGTCTGTGTGGGTCCTAACGCCCCAGTAGAGTGACGGGGACACTATGCTGTCAAAGAGCACCGTTGTTCGGATGAGACGTTAAACCGAGGTCGTGAATCTCTGTGGTCATTAAAAATCCCAGGATGTCCTTCGGAAAAAGAGTAGGGGTGTAACCCCGGCATACTGGCCAAATTTGCCCATTGGCCTCTGTCCATCATGGCCTCCTAATCATCCCCATATACTGATTGGCTTCATCACTGTCTCCTCTCCACAAAAAAGCTGGTGTGTGGTGGGCGTTCTGGTGCAAAATGGCTGCCGTCACATTGGTGGTGGTTGAGGAGATTCCCCATTCCATGTAAAGCACTTTGAGTACCCAGAAAAGTGCTATATAAATGCAACAAATTATTTTCATAATTCAGTCTTTTAAAGCCACCAGCAGAGCTCTGCCATCCTACAGCTGAGTCATCAGGTTTACCTGAGTGTGAGACTCATCTGACTCTACTGGCTTCAGGAGCCTAAACCTTCATCTTAAACTTTTAATGGTGTCTTTCTTTGCTATCACAAAAGAACAGCATGCAGGGCAGCCAGGGCTCGCAAAATCGCCTGCCCGACGTCCCGGGGCTATTGTGTTTTCCAGTCGGGCTACCAAAATGCATAACCGGCCTGCCCGACGGGCTATCTGAAATAGTGTTCGCTTCAGTTTTGTTATTTAATCAGATTCAGCGCGTTCTTCATCTTCAATCCGCAGCGGTGCAGAGCAGAGCCAGAGCCCGTCTACGGAGAGCCTGCCACTCCCTATTAAGTCCTATTGTACCGAATTTTGGTTGTAGTACCACCAGAGTTCCACTGGGGGCGATCGCCATGAGTGCAAAATGAATGGGAGTCAATGGGGCTAGACGGCTAAATTTGTCTCTTTCACCCGATTGCCGTTGAGAAATCTCAGGTTTGATTGTAGATTTTGCAAGTTCAGCATGGATTTTAGGTCGAAAGTTGAATGAACGAGTACTTATGTCGTTTTGATTTCTTACAGGTTGAGTTGTTGTTGCCCATAACACGCTAGCATTCTGCTAATGACGTCAGCATTCTGACGTCATTGACATTTTGAAAGACTTTTTAAAGCAAATAAGTGACTCTAAAAAATCTAACACCCAGCAATGTGTAATTTCTTTGCATCTCCTTTCGAATACAACATTCAAATTACTAGACAAAAAATTATATCCTGAGAAAAGTGGATTTTGAGGGGTATACCGCCATTGACCTCCATTCATTCTGCACTCGTCCTGTGAGCGTCCTCATATGGAATCAGAGTGCAACTGCAACCAGTTCAGAAGCCGGAAGTGTACTGAGAGTGAAACTTCTCGCCATATTAGACATTCTCTGGCAGAGCGCACGTCAGAAAGGGGTGTGTGACGTGTGTGTGTGTGTGTGTGTTAATTTGAGTCTCATTGGTCTGTCAATGTCAGAATATTTGAGATGACCAATCAAATCAAAGTAGGCGGGCTTTATGTTCACAAGAAGCTGCAGAGCGCGAATTTGAGCAGAGCGACTCGACGCTTCAGTTTACGGCCAAGTGCGAGATAAGATGTAAGTAGCTAAACTAAACATTTCATATTTGACAGCTTTTTTAGGTCATAAATGTGAAACGAATGACAAAAATAATCAGACAAACGAATATACTTTTGTCGAATCTTGCCATTTTGAACTGAAAATAGGCCTATGTAACGTGACTAATAATTAGTTTACTGTCATTGTGAGGGGACATTAACAGAGCATTAACAAATCCGTTTTCATGTTAGGCACAAGATTAATACTGAATGTGTACATGTTGAGAATTAATATACAATTTGTAGCCTTCAGTAAATTAAAAAACTTCAGCTTTAGGAGGGGAAGAGACAGGGCAAGATGAGGAGACTGAGAGAAAAAGAAAGAGTGATGGATAAGAAGTGAGAGCAGGTATTGACACAATCTACTGCCCACTGACATTGTTTTAAAGCTATTTCTTATCCTTTTTTGGCCTTCAAACGTCTTGAAATGGACATATCAGAGAAATAAAAAATTTGAACCCCCTAATAACCTTAAATGTAGGACCTATTTGATTATAAAGCCCTGTATTAGGAATAAGATCAATAATGAATGTGTACATACTGTGAATGAATTTAATAAACTTAGTTAGGCTACCTAGCTTTCCTAGTAGCTTTCAGTAAATTAATGCGTCTGAGAAAATGATTCATAAATCAACCTATCAGTTGACCCTAAGTTTACTTCACTGACAGACAAAAATGAAAATATATCAGTATATACCTAATATATACCTATATCAGTCAAAGCTCAGCTTTAGGAGGGGAAGAGACAGAGCAAGAGAAAAACAAAGAGAATAGGAGTGTGATGCTGATGAGGAGAGAAAAATAATCAGCTGCCCTCTTACATGGATTTAAAGCTATTGTTATCCAATTTTTTTGGCCCTCAAAACATCTTAAAATGCACATATGTAGATCAGAGAAATCAAAATTTTCTCGGGGGTGCCCCTGAACCCCCCTCACTAGCCTACCTCACATTCGGGACCTCCGTGATGATAAAACCCTGCCATCTGCATGTTAATGAAACTTAATAGTGAGCATTAGACCCTAAACTAAAGTGTTACTTTTTTTTTTTTCATACCCTCACTGGGGGCTGAGCCACAGACACAGACTGATTCATGTTCCATACTGGCCACACACCTTTCAGTTCAGTTAGAACCAGATGCATATTTGTTGATATTTTGTGTTTTGAAAAAGTTTTTGATTCATTGTTTTGACTCCTAACCAATATTCTAGATTAATAAAATTGACTTTTTATCTGGGCTAGTCAAATTCATTTCGGGCTACCAAAATCTGAATAGTGCCTGCCCGAAGGGCTACCAGCGATTTTGAAATTTTGCGAGCCCTGGCAGCTTTCTACTGACCAGATACACATCTGGTTTGGTTATCGACAAGTAAACACCTGTCATGTTAATCACACGTCTTACACCTAAAGTGCGCCTTAAAGAGACATTTGGAGGGTAAATTCACCTCAGAGACGCATTATATTTATCATTGATTCAGTCACACCTTCAGACTCAGATTGAAAAATGCAGTTACAAGAGATGCAAAGCCTGGAACAATCAGAGACTATATACACTATAATTCAAAAGGTTGTGTTTTGGTAATACTTTTTGAAAAGTAAAGTAAGTAAGTAAAGTCTCTTATGATTACCAAGGGTGCATTTATTTAATCAAAAACAAGTAAAACTGTAATATTGTGAATTATTACAATTTAAAATAACTGTTTTCTATTTAAATATTTTAAGTGTAATTTAGGTAACACTTTATTTGGTGATGTAGTTACATGTTACTACTTATTATTACTACAGTAATAACAGTAAATTATGCACAATTACAAAACTAACCTTAAACCCAACCCTAACCGTAACTCTATAGTACATGTAGTTAATTAATAATACTCAGTACTTATTTGAGTATTTATTTTATTCCTGATCAAAGCTGAATTTTCAGCATCATTACTCCAGTCTTCAGTGTCACATGATCCTTCAGAAATCATTCTAATAATATTAGAATATTATGATTTTATATATATTATTACATATTATGATGATTCGATCCTCAAGAAACATTTCTGAAATAGTTCAAAAGAACAGCATTTTTTTTATATAGAAATGTTTCAAAACATTATAAATATATATTTAATATAACTTTTGATCAGTTTAAACGGACAGTATGGAATTTTTCGCCACTAGGGGTCGCTAACCTCTTTACAATAACAAAGGCGTATTGATGACGCAACATTTGCTAAGAATTATGGATCTTGTCATCAACGTCAAGCCGACCGATCTAATAATGTTTATGGTTGACTGAATACATAGATGCTTTTATCATGACTGTGATATGAAGCAGTTTGGGATTGCTAAGAGACAGCTAACTGTTATCAGCTCCACACGCGACGCGAGTCCCGCGGATATAAAAGGAATATGGACATTTCATTCTACCGAACTACACGCTAGTGCAGAATTATAACTCACAGATCAGTTTATTAGACAAATTAAACTTGTGAGGTAACACAGCGCTGTTTCACTTGGTCTAACATTACACTATCACACTAAACTGCATTTCAATATGTTGAAATTGATGTGTTAGTTTGTCTGTATGAGACTAGCAGTAAGCTAGATCAACATTAGAATAACATACAGATCATATTCTAACATTTTATCATTGTTGAACTATATAACATTGATTAGTTTAATGTAAATGTGCTCACCTGTTTAATAAAGTACATGTAGGAGCGATCGAAGTCTTGGACGTGGAGCTCTCGGCATCTCGAAAACACCGCGCTGATATTGATTCTCGTTTTAGTTCTCCTTTTTTATCCAAAGTCTGCTTGCCATGGTCCATAATGTTTGAACGAAACAACAACAGCGTGCAAATAGACATTGCGAACTACACAGTTGTCTGCGTCTGTCACCTTGGTTACTATCAGAGGGCTCTGGTTGCTATGGCAGTACGAGCGGAAACCAGGGACAATGCGGATATGATGCCATTGACGGCGACAAAACGGAAATAAAGAAACGGGACGTGTCTTCGAATTAAATTACAAATTTCTCCTGGTTTGAAAGTTGTTGGAAACAGTCGGGATAATGTATGTACACAACTAAAACAAATATATAACATAGATATAGTGATTTTTTATATTTTTAAAGCAAAAAAGTTACATATTGTGCCTTTAATGCAGTTTAATTCACTTCTGCATAAAACATAAATTAATTTGTGACTTGACTCAAATCGTTAGGAGCATAAAAATTCTCACTCCTAGTAATAGTGATACTAACAGTTTATAGACTTTTTTTAATTTAATGTATTTGTTTTATATATATATTCAAACTGAATTGGAAATTTTTTTATCATTTCTTCAGCATTTCTATTTCCATATGCTCTTTTTGGATAGATGTGATTATTTTACCCCTTGTCCCAGACCAACTTAAAATATAAAAATCCATCATAACATTATAAATTATTACTTTTAAAGGGGTGGTATAATGCCCTTTTCACAAGATGTCAAATAAATCTCTGATGTCCCCAGAGTGTGTATGTGAAGTTTTAGCTCAAAATACCCCACAGATATTTTTATTTAGCATGTTAAAGTTGTCACTTTTTGAGGGTGAGCAGAAACATCATTTTTGTGTCTGTCCCTTTAAATGCAAATGAGCTGCTGCTCCCGGCACAGAGGGCGGAGCTTCAACAACTTGTGCCCCTAGCAGCTTTCATTACCTCACACACACGCTCTGAAAATTTCAAAAATGTTTAGCCTTTTATGTTCAAACCGGAGTCAGAAAGATGGAGAGACTCAAGAAGAAGTGACAACATGTAGACAACATTTCTGAATAGTTAGTTGACGAATTTATTTTGCTGATGTGTAGTTATCTTCTAGTCATTGATTAGCATATTTTGTCTTGATAATCAATAAATCTTCCGGGGGTCTGGGTTTATTTAAATTTTAGGGTTAGTGATTTCACTAACCCGGGAGGAAGCTCGTGTAGTCCCTACCAGCCGTTTGTTGTAGTCCTTAAAAAGCGATTTCTGTAAAATAAAATTAGAGCCCGACCGATATATCGGCAGGCCGATATTATCGGCCGATATTAGGCATTTTCAAAACTATCGGTATCGGCATTTATAACGGCCGATAAATGAATATTTCAAAAATAAAATAAAAACGGACGAAACACCCTTCAACCATGTTATGAGTGTTGGCGTTGTATAGTTTGTCCACCAGAGGGCACTCTACACCGTCCCTGTTGGCAACACTCGTGTATAACGCGCCACACATTCTGCAACCTGCTGATCCAGCCCGAGTCGGGCAGAGAGAACCGCGAGTGAGATCATCGGTGAAGTGTGTTCATGGTGAGTTGGTAACGACTCACGAGACATACATTGCTTGAATAACAATTAAAAGAACATCCCTATCAGTTCTCTTAACTCAAATAAGGATGACAAAATTCGTGACTCATGTCCAGTTTTGCTGCGGTTAAATAAGCCGAGAGTGAAGCGGAACAACGCGACGTAGGCTATATTCACATAAAATGTTAACACTGCAGTTCACAAAAGTTCATAATGTGCATGTGCTTTAATGCTTTGTCGGTTAAACATTTAATTTTAAATGCTGATGCGCTGTTCTAACGTGTGCGTTTCTCAGCGCGTACATATGAAGCTCACATGCACTAAAAGCCTTTCTACCAGCGCCTGGATACTGGACTAAGTTATCTTTCGAGTATTATTGTGCTAATACTGATAAATACACACAAGATTTACATAAACAAAGTCGGTTGTCTAAAGTGAAGGCAAAATTGAGAGAAAATCTGCTTGTCAAATGCGTGTACATTAGACGTGTCGTGCTCAGCTCTTAAAGAGACAGTAGCCAACAGTGTCCTTAAAGGGATAGTTCACCCAATAATAAAAATGATCTCATTATTTACAGGCACTCTAATGTTGTTCCAACTGTATTAATTTCCTTCTAATATTTTTCTAATATTAATAGTTTGAAGAATGTGGGTAACCAAACAGTAGCTGGTCCCCATTGACTTCCAAAGGAGAAAAATATACTATGGAAGTCACTGGGGTACATCAACTGTTTGGTTACCCACATTCATCCAAATAACTTATTTTCAACAGAAGAAAAAAACAACTTGAGAGAGTAAATTATGACTATTTGAATTTGTTGTCAATTTGAATGTGAAATTGTTGTTTTTGTTCAAAGGACTAAACGTTTAGTCTTAAAAAAAAATCTTAAGTTTGTATTTTTATACATTTTATTTATCAGAACTTTAATATATTTTGATGTTCCTCTGTTCTGTTGTGACAATAAAAGAAACAAGTTTCTTTTTAAAATGCATTATCATATTATTTTAGTTAAAACTCATAAATAACTACAAATAACTAATGTTAGGGAAATTTGTTAATGTTTTGTTGCGCGTTTCTGAAAAAAAATAAAAAATATCGTCCGATATATCGGAATATCGGATTTTAAAACCAACAAATATTTGTACCGGTATCGGCCTTCAAAATCCTTTATCGGTCGGGCTCTAGTACCCATCAAAAGTTTGTACACACCAATTGTAAAGTGTGTCCAAACTTACTGTACTATAATACACATAAATAATATTGCTACTGTATTATAATATACACATAAATAATATCGGCCGATATATCGGTATCTGGCTTTTTTTTATCGGTATCGGCATCGGCGCCCAAAAATCCATATCGGTCGGGCTCTAAATAAAATATCTCCCTTTGCTTTGAACTTTGAACGTCGTAACTTTGCAGATGTTGTTTATGCTCAAACAGCAACATTACACACTAAGTAAAGTTAGAAAAGTCAAATCATAATCAACCACCCCTTTAAAAGAAAATAAGAAAAGAAAAGAAAAGAAATAACTGTATATTTAGCCTCTGCCTGATATTTTTGGACATCAATAGGCCGTGACTGCAGAGAGATTTGATTGGAGAACAGGAGAAGGCGTTTGACTGTCATTTCTTATGCATGCTCTTTATTGGAAATGTCATGGGTTCACAGGGCGGTGGGGGGAGGGGTGCGGGGGGTATTGATTATCTACATAATTAAGTATTCAAGTACTTGGCTTTTGATTGGGCTTTCAAATGCTAATTCTGGCCTCTTGTCTCAGAACGCAGAACAATCAGAGCTTGATTTGTTGGGATAAGGTGATGTTAATGGAGTATGGCAGAGTTGCAAGGGTGTGACCTCTTGCATTTTAGCCAGTTTCCAAAAATGAGAGCAAGAGAGGAGGGGTAATGCAACAAAGGGCTGTCAGATGTGAGGTGTCAGACACACATGAGCTTGGCCCCTGCACCAGGCTATCAAAGGTTATGAGGCTGCAGGCCAGAGATGATAGAGACTAGTTTATGAGCCTTTGTCAGGGGTCCCAGTGTTCTCTTGTGAGTGTAAAATCTGCAGCGAAGAGCTCAATGGGCCACAATTTGATAAGAGAAGTGATGCAAAAACCTGCAGGCTTAATTTGTTGATATTAAAATATGTTTTCTATTCACTGGTTTTGAAGGGGTGTTACGATCTTTAAAGGTCTAGAGATGGAACGCAACTTTCAGATATCACACTTGTGCTGGTAGATTGGGGACAGCTGAAAGAACCATCAATTGTTGGACACATGATCATTTATTACAAAAAGCCGAAGCCGCTAGATACAGTGAGTGAGCTATGTACAATGTAAATGAAAACACACAGAAGGAAAAAGAACATACAAATAATTATAGGGAAAATGAACTTAAGTGGGGCCAAATTAAAGAACCAAATATAACAAAATAATTCCCTTAAACTATCCCCCACAACCTCTAACATAATAAAATACAATGTGAAAAATAAACCGAATTCTTCAGCGTATTCGACGCCCTAAAATCCTTCTCTTACTAAGAAAACAAAAATACAAAGTGTAGCACACACTTCTTATGTAGTGTGTCTAACACCTGACATTACTACGGGCGCAATGTACATCGCGCGATCTACTGACCTGATCTCTTTTCCCACCTAAAGAACATTAAGCTCGGGACATTGGCGTAAAGCACAAATAACACTAAGGAAATTAATGTTAGACTACACATACACAACTGGGATTCGATTAAACTGATACAAAGTACGCAACTCAGGACACTGAACAAACACACACTGCTGCCAAACGAGACGCGCCAGAAGTCTTTTAAACCAGCGGGGCGACAGCAGATTGGACGCAGAAGAGCCGCCCTGATGATGATTGACAGCTGACACGGCCTATCACAGGAACCTGAGAGCGAATAGGAGGCGTACAAGAGAGGGAAAAACAAAAACGCAACAACAAACACGTATAGAACGTAACAAGGGGTAATTTAGGACTGGTTTTAATTTGGTCTTCAATTTACTCATACCATTCGTCATTTTATTTTTTACAGAATATGAAACATTTTATATAACGTGTACTCTTATTTTAAAGTGTCATTAATGTAAAATACAAAAAAAAAAAAAAACTATTATGAAGTCTATGATTGAATCTGGAAAGAAAGCAAAATAACTGATAAAAATGAGAATTAGTCCTCAGATGTCATGTCTTTATTTTATTTCTAAATATCTAGCTTTAATTCGATCTTAAACAGTTTCATTAAAAGTTGTTATTACTCCACTACCTGTGTGACATCATTTACCAACGTGGTTGAACGACACATTTGCGGTTTTCGGGAAACAGTCGTGACTAGCTTGATTCCTTCAACATAGTATCGTACTACTGTAGTTAAGCAGCGAGTTACGTCATTGTTCAGGAAACACACCCCTGGAAGGTTACACAGCAATGTCACCCTGACGACATTAATATTCATGAGTGAAGTCATCAGTGTGTCACTGCATCACACACAGCCCACCTCCATCAGCATCTGTTTTTTCCAAATCAGATATGAAAAACACTTCTTTATGGGTCTGTAAAACTCAGCCCTTCCCATTCATTATTTTTATATCTAAGCTAATGTTATTTTTGATCGCTGTCCTCAAGGCAAGCTTAACCAAGAAAAGCTTCTTACAGTTCAAAGTAGGAACAATAGATCGCATTTAAGATCGTAATCACATGGGGAGTAATGCAAGCCAGAATTTGTCTGTGTCTCTCTTCGTCCCTGAAATGAAAAGGTCTGTGTGCCTCTGGTCATTTCTGCTCAGCTGTAGCACATTTAGCTCATAGACAGACTCAAGGGTCATGAGTAAGTCTTGATGGTGATATAAGAGGTGGATCACTGCGAATCCAGACTTCTTCAGTCCCGTCTCACATGTGGCACTGTGGCGTCAGCATTACTTCTGCTCCTTCTTCAGAGTCGAGGCAGATTATCATGCATTCAGAACAACTCGCATAATGAAAGGTCGTGCTGGTGAATTCACTATTTATGTAACATCATTTACTCACCTTCATGTCATTCCAGTCACTTATGACTTGCTTTCTTTAGTTTAACACAAAATAAGACGTTTTGAAGAATGTCTGTGCTTATGAAAGCATACAGTGAACATCCATCAACTATCAAACTCCAAAAAGAACAAACACTGTAAAAGCTTTGTGTGGTAAACCTGTCCCATCCGTCATTTTATTTTTAAGGAATGTATGTGATATAATTTGTACTGTTATTTTAAACTGTCATAAATGTAAAATAACACTTGTTTTCTTAAAAATTTCATGAACTTGCATTAACTAACAATGCATTAAATGAACAATGAACAATACATTTGTAAAAGTATTCATTAATATTTGTTAATGTTAGCTAATAAAAATACAACTCTTTATTATGAATTCGTGTTAGCTCAGGTCCATTAAATAAGATTAACAGAGACAACTATTAATTTTAATAATGTATTAGTATAAATAGAATTTAACATGAACTAAGATTAATAAACACTTTAGAAGTATTTTTCATTGTTAGTTCATGTTAACATATGTGTTTAACTATAAAAAATGTAATCTTATTGTAAAGTGTTAACCAAAATAATTATTAAATAATAAATCCATGAATTATTATTTAAACAGTCATGATAATTACTACAACATTCGCTAATCGCTCATATTAAAGGTAGGGTAGGTAGGAATTTTATACAAAACTTTTTTCCAAATTTGTTTAAACTTTCTATATATATCAATACATAATTAAAATGTAAGTACTCTGAAAAAAAGAGTATAAAAATCGAGTGACTCTAGACCGTTTAATCTGCATTAAATACAGCTCATTATTTCCATTCGGGATGAAACAAAGGATTGGCTTAGGCGACTGTCACTCTCTCGCAACCATGGCAACCACCCTTTTGCCACACAGGATCTGCCCACTTGCGCGCACCCGTTTGATTTGAGGAATTCAAGAGGCACGGAACCTAGGAATAGCAAAACTATGGCAGAGAAAGAGCAGTCAAAATTCACATTACCGGCATATGCAGTTAGCGAAGGCAAACAAGGCAAAAAAGGAAGACAGTACTAGAAAAGGTAATGAACAAAAAGTCTTTGGATAAACAAAGAAATAAAACACGTGTCAATATCCTCAGACCCAAGTTGCACGGCCGCTTGCACGACCTCCTCTGCTTCGCCCTCGACCCCGGACCTGTCCTCGAGCTGACAATGCGGTACTTGTCTCTGGAATGTAGTCCTCATCAGAGTCAACAATGTTTTCCTCATGGAAACTCTTACATGCAGAACACCATATATGTTATGAATCTTACACGAAATTCATCTTCATCACAGTGTAACTGATGGAAATGGAAAAACGTGTATCAATGCAACCTGTTTTTAGCTTTGCCGTATAGATTTAACTAGCTCGATAGCGAATTAAAAAAAAATATTTTAAACTTTACCAATATCAAGATGCTAGCTTGATAGTGAGTACTAAAATACATCTTATTTGTTTATATTCATAATGATAAAGTTAGATTTTTTTATTACATGTGATTCTGACATGATGTCACTACATGCACTGTGCTCCTTCCTCTCCGCTCGTCTCAGGTAAATAATGCGTCTTCTAGCTCAGGGTTTCTCAACCGGTGGGTCGTTGATAATTCTATAGGGGGTCGCAAGACTTCTGTGTTCACTAGCACAGCTAATAAATGGGCTTCACAATAGTCTCATTGCAATAGACTACGTTTACATGCAACAAAATAATCCGTTAGTAAACGCATTGGCAGCTCAATCGGACTAAAAAGCCTCAATGTAAACACCTAATCATAAACGCGCACAGATTGAAACAAAAGTTGTGCATGTAAACAGCCAGTCCTCCAACGAATCTGATTTTCGAATGTTGTAGGCTACTTCATTATTGCCGTGGCTTCTAACGCTGTATTCAGGGTGCGATTTGTGAGAAAAAAATATGTTTTGAATGTATGGATGTTTTGAAACATTTTTATTCATAAAAATAAATCACGAGAACATGAACTTCATCACTGCATTTGCAGGAATTGTGAAATATTTTTTCTTATTAACTCATGAAGTAGCCTAACGCAATATTTTTACTTTTACTTTAAAAAACATGCAAGAATTAAATCTCCCTCCCAGTACCATGGATAGTGCCACTCGGCTAGACATGTCAAAACACTTATTTATGAATGGCAAAATTAAATGGCCCGTTTTACTGCTGCTGTTAAAGTAATAACGTTAACTTTACATCGCGATGCTGAGCTACAGTGAAATGATAGAAAAGACAGATGCATTATCTCGTGTTTCGCCTCATTCGCGCGAACTGGACGCGCCCGCGCCGCGCTAAACGCCTCATTCGCGCCGCAGGACCTCTAGACGCGCGTAAACGCGTCTTTACATTGAATTGAAAAATCACTCGCGCCAGACGCTCAAGAGTGAGTGAGTAATCAAATAACATTTGCTTTAGCCTCAATTAAGTGAAACTCCGTATGTGTGTAACTTCTCAGTGGTGTTACTGGGACGTTTGTCATCATAGAAGCAGATAATCATATTGTGATGTTTATTCCCGCTTCAGTAGGCTAATATCCTGAATATGCTGCCTTCCAGCTATATCAGAGCCAGCCAAAGAAGCGCATTTTAAAATAAAATTGACTTTAATCAAACCGCACGGATCCGTGATAAGTTTTGTGATCCGTCTCGGTCTCGTCACTATAGTGTCTCAAGTGTCACATTAACGTGAGTAAAAAAAAAAATCATTTTGCCTCATAGTCTGTCTATTGAAAATGTTTCTGTGTTTTTGTGAAATTAATTATAATAAACATATAGGCCTACGGAGTAGTAGCCTATAGATCTGAGAGGCATTTCAGTTATTGAATTATTTCCAGCCTTAGTGGGTCGTATGACTGGCATACAAAAAAAAGTGGGTCGCAGTAAGCAAAAGGTTGAGAAACCCTGTTCTAGCTCAGCGGTCGGAGTCGCGCGTTCATGTGTTTTGGGGGCGTGGCTTTGGAAGGAGCCCAGAAGGGAGGGGGTGGAGTGAATGGAAATAATGAGCTGTCTTTAAAACAGTCGTGAGAGGTCTACAGACACTCGATTTTTATACTTTCTTTTTCAGAGTACTTACATTTTAATGATGTATTGATATATAAATAAAGTTTAAACAAATTTGGAAAATAAGTTTTTTAGACAATTCCTACCTACCCTACCTTTAATGTATAGAAATAATGTCACAATGTCATAATGACCAAATTATTGTAAATAATTTTGTATAATTTCTAATTGTGAATTGATATTAAACAATTGATACCCATATGACAGCTTTGTGTGGTAAACAGGCTAAAATGTAAAGTCTATGTGTAATGCCTTTCGCAACTCATTGACTGAATCCATCACGAAAAGATTGGATTGAAAAAAAGTGGCCATTACATACCAGAATTATTAAATTAATAGTTCACTCAAAAGTGAATATTCTGTCATCATTTATGAATCCAAAACTGATTACTGTCTTTCTTCTGTAGAACATAAAAGAAGATATGTTGAGAATCATGTTTTTTTGTCCATGTAAAAGTCAATGGCCTCCAATGTTGTTTAGCTTTTGTTTTTCGCAGCAGAAAGTCATTTAGTGTTTGGAATGGCAGTAAGGCGAGTAAATGATAACAGAATTGATTTTTGGTTGGATTATTCCTTATATCCCATAGTAGGCTAAGTTTTGGATTTTGATTAAATATTACAAAGACAAAAGATTGTTTTTCTTTGGAGTAATGTTCACTGATCAATCGTGCGGAATAAGATGTGCATTAAACAAGGTAAAGGGTCAGTATAGGTTTCATGTTGAATTTAAGTATTTTCTATCGAAAGCCAAATGGTTCAGAATTTGCGTGCTTTTGACCGCCGTATCAATATTAAAACGGCGTCTTCATAACGCCGCCAGGTGATAAGTTAACGTCACACGCCGCCACGCGTTAAAATAACGCCACTCGCCGATAGATGTTAAATTGACGCCACACGCCACTCAAAGTGCAGATTTATGAGCTCATCTGCATGGCCCCTCCTCTACTGAGTTTGAGGACTCTACGGCAAGTCGGAGAGGACAATCCCGTTTGGAAGAGCGCGAAAATGGCAAGGAGAGGATTTGTTTTGCGGTGTAAACACACTGAAAATGACTTTGAGTGTGAAGTGTAAATGTAAATGAATTTTGTTCAAGAAAAAATACAAATAAATAAATAAAATAAAAAGGTCTAGCTTAAGATCCGGCGCGATGTAGTCTGGCTCGCCCCTCCCGTTATCAGAAACCAGAAAAAATATCTGTAGAGTCATATGTATTTTTTACAGTCTATGTGTGGCGTCAATTTAACATCTATCGGCGAGTGGCATTATTTTAATGCGTGGCGGCGTGTGACGTTAACTTATTGCCGTTATGAAGACGCCGTTTTAATATTGATACGGCTGTCAAAAGCACGCAAATTCTGAACCATTTGGCTTTCGATACTTTTCCTCCATTAAATCTCTCTAATCTCATTTGCATATTCACAGCAGTACACTCACATAAAGCAATATACTGTATACTATATAGCAGATCTCAACTTGATTGTTTATATTGTCGCAAAATGCAAATCTAACTTTATCCGTATCTCTAATCAGCTAAATATAACTATAAGGCATGAATATATTAAGATATTTTAAGCATTAGCATCATGGATTTCTGTAAAGCTGCTTTGAAACAGTGTGCATTGTGAAAAGCGCTATACAAATAAAAATTGACTATTAAGTTTGATGTCAAAAACACGAATTCGAACATGACTCAGAGTTCACGATTTCTCCTGTTGTGTTGCGTGGAAGAAAGAAAGTCAGATGGGTTTAGAACGACATCAGGATGAGTAAATAATTGTAAAAAAAAAAAAAAGTTTTGCATGAACTGGCCTTTTAATATGCAGTAAAAGGTAAGCCCATGGTCACGTTGGGAACATCCATTGGCTCATTATCTCCTGTGGAGGGGAGTGTTATTGTACTTGTAACACAAGCTTTTATCAGCATTGCAGTGTGCTAGAAGCATAAGATCCACATTAAGTAGCTAACTAACCCCTGCGGTTGGATTAAATTTAGAGTTGCCGTGGACCCGCTGGTTTCATTTCCTAAAACATTTCTTGAGCGTGACTCAAACAGCTGTGCCAGTCAGCAGGAGGCACTATACATTAAGACGCCTCCCTGCTGGCAAACTGCGAATAGTAATTAAGCTATGAAAGTCGCTAAATGAGGCTTTAACAGTTGTGCCAGGCTTATGATTCCGTCTTTGTAACTCTGTGTGTGCGCGTCAAACATCTTTCGGTACAGATCAAAAAGAAGGGTGGGAGTTAAACTTTGATCTTCCTGCTTTTGTTTGCATCTTTTGATCCCTCCCGAATGGTCCGTACACAGAAGAAACTGTTTGAGCTCTGAGGATTTGAAGTGCTCTATAGTTCGACTAGTCAAATTGTCCTGACACCGCACGTTTACACGCCGAACAAAAGATGTCTGTTTTGAGGCAAAGGCAGTCATTAGCGTGTGTCTGTATTGATTTCATTATGTTGTAATACATTTTCTTTTGCAAGCAAAATTGAATTGTACAGCACAGCACAGCACAACTGATCAATTGAATTGCACAGGAGACTAAACAGATATTGACCAGCCAGACATGAGATGTAAAGGCTTTTTTTGCTGTTTCTTTAGCAGACATTTTATCATAGTTGTGCCTGGCAGATGGCGGATCCTCCAGCATGACAAAATAAAAATCAATGGAAGTTTCTTTGTTTCGCTGTGTGACTTTCCCCCTCATTGCAGTATATCATTTCAACTTTCATTTGCCATTTCAGGTTTTATTGTGCTGCATGATTCTAAGTTGACCATGTCAAATGAACGGTAGTGTATTAACATCTCCATATAGCTGCCTTTGCCAGATGCTTCTTCTCAGAGCCTCTTCTTTTCTGATACGCTAACTTTCCCTGCAGGACTATCAGACACCTTTTTTTTTGTGACATTATGCAATGTCACTTCATGAATCCTCAAGTATAATGATACCCTTGCAAGGAACCACTTCTTCAAAATATAAAGGCAGCTAATGCAGGATATTTGAATGTATAAAGATTAGGGGTGTAACGGAACACAGAAGTCACGGTTCGGGACAGACCTCGGATTTGTATGGAGTGAATTTAGTCTCAATAATATTTCACGCAAAAAGACATGATGCACACATGCGTAGTCAATATCACATGCACAAAAGCTAATTCACGTGCGCAAAAAAATTTTTTTACAAACTGTGCTCAAAAAGGTTGGAATGTTTAAAATGTACGAGTTTATCGTTAAATCTGAATGTGTAAATCATCCATCGTGTGTGAATCTCCTTGGATTTGTGTGTGTGCATTTTTGAGACTTTCCTGGAGGCACTCCCACCCGGGTCATTCGTACTCTTTAACCAATCAGATTTAAGCTTATCAATCGACCAGTCATAATCGCGTGAGGGCGTGCCTACTTGGATGTTACATCATCACCTTTTGACCCCAGTTCAAGTCATGGCTGAGCTATGTGCAGTTAAACGGTTCATATCTGTGTGTTTTCTGAAGTTGAAGAAGTTTCTACGATATTTTGCGCCAGTTTCCCAGGAAGTGACGATTTTGTTCTCTTCAACACATGATGGAAACGCTGCTTTATTCGCAAATGTGATATTCCAGTTTTGCGCATGAGTTAAATATGATTACTTTTGATCGATGTAATGCGTCCTTTTTGAATAAAAGTTTTAAAAATAAAATTGTACTGACACCAAACTTTTGACCGGTAGTGTATATTAAATGGAAAAGAGCAGTTAGACTCGTTGATAATAACTCCTTATGTGTTCCACCTGCATGTGGCCTCTTTATTGTATAGATAATGTGGGTATGGGATTCAAACTGTGTGAGAGTATTTCTAGCTGATGTGCGCTAACAGCTGTGCCACAGCTCTGACCTTAGGTAACTCCACAGGAGATATGCTAGTCAAACTGGTCTCTTTCCATATGTCTCTCTGTCTGTGTGTGTGTGTGTGTCCTGAAAAGTTCACCTCTCAGTATGCTACACTCCTTCATTGCCCTCTGTATTCTTTATCTTTAATTATTTTTAGACAAATGTGAGCCTTTTTTCCCTTTTATAATTCTAATATTTGGCAGCTTGCGAGTCCCCCAGCGGGTCCAGTGCGATTAGTGCGCTCGCCCCCATTTGCATGAGAAAAGTGAGCCGGCATTTGCGCTAGCAGCCCTGGAGGAGGATTAGCAACATTAGCATTCTGCAGTCCACAGGACGGTGTGTGCGTTCGAGACTTCAACTTTGCTACAGGTTTCTACTATGTGACCTTTAGAACTTTGTCCATTTTGTTGTTGTGGAAATTTCAGTGTAATATGTGGCTATTTGCTTCTATCCCATCGCACTGGAGACACATTAGAATGAAGGTGTAAATGCAATTTGGCGGTAAACATCCAGATACTGTCTGGGTAGGAAATGTATGTTGTAACAGGGGAATGTTTTTAGGGAAACCAGCGAACGTCTTACTTATAGGCTGCATCCGAAAGCTGAAAAATGCTGCCTTCAGAGGATGCTTTCCAAAGTTAGAAAGGCATCAAGGTGTAGCGGACATTGGCCAGTAAGAGCTGTGTGTGTAAACCTCACTCCCTTGATCTCAAGAGGCGCTCTAGCAACTGACGCTAGAGGCTGGAGTCTTTCGCCTCCTTGTTAGCGCTCCCAACCTCCCATGCAGAAGTTTGAATACCGCTCGGAGCAGATCGAGTAGGACCGGTTACGTTTTGTGCCTTGACCCGGATGAGAGTGAGGTTTAGGGGGGTGATTGTAACGGACGTAGGCCAGAAAGAGCTGTGCGTGTAAACCTCTGATCTCAAGAGGTGCTTTAGCAACTGATGCTAGAGTAGTGTACTTCGGTACTTCGCTACCAAGTTGGTACTGAAATTGTAAAATTGTGACGCTTTGAGCGCTGTTGAGCGGAATCGTAAACACCTCTGATTGGCCATTGTGTTCACGCGCTCATCGGATATGTTTCTGATTGGCTACAATGATCAAATTTGCTCCCGTGTGTATCTGTGTAAGCGCTCGGGGAAGAGTGTCATTGGTGTATATTTACAACATGTTTTTGAAGCGCTGATCATTTTAGCCAATCACAGTCATATTTGATGAACGTGTGAACACAATTGGCAATCAGAGGTGTTTGCGATTCCGCTCAAAGCGTCACATTTTTTAAATTTCAGTCCCGACTTGGTACCGAAGTTGGTACTTATGACAACACTACGTCTTTAGCGTCCTTGTTAGCGCTCCTACCTCCCATGCTGCAGACCCCGGTTCAAGTCTTGCTAGGAGCTGGTCAAGTAGGACCGGTTATAAAGGCACATTCAAATCCAATATTGGCTTCACTTCCTGTCTCCGGAGATTCCTTCATCTGATGGATGTTTGATGGCAACATAGATGTATCCTTCGCTGCCTTTGATATCCCACAATGCTGTGCGTTCCATTCCGCGACAGTTGAGCTAAAAAAATAATGCCATTTGAAAGTTGCAGTTAATCAGTTTGTGAGTAAATTGATGTCCACCACTTTTGATGTCATTTCTAGCAACAAATTGGTATTGTAGTAATTTAATATTCGCTTAGTTTTCACCAAAGCTTGCTTTATTTTATTGTAGATCATTAAACCGTTACGCTGCCTCAGAGGTCTGTCAGAAATCAGACTTCTAAATCTAAATCAGTTTCTTTTCACCTTTGTGCACAAACGCTGTCTGCCAAATCCTTCCCTGATTAGGCAGCGAGGCAACAAGTCACTGCCTAAGCTTTTGGACGCAGCCATAGTTGTGTCTGCACTTTTTTAAATGGGAAAGAACACAATTTAAGACAATTTTAAAGGGTCAGTTCACCCATTAATGAAAATTCTGTTATCATTTAATCATGTCGTTCCAATCCCATAAGACTTTCGTTCATCTTTGAAACACACACAGTGTTGATATTTTAATTAAACCTGAGAGATTTCTGTCCCACCATGGAAAGTCTATTCCACTAAAAGGCTGTTACACACCAAACCGATATCAAAGAACTCGCAGACCAAAGCGACTGTTTTGTCACCTCACATCGTCTGCGTCCGGGCTGAAGACCGCAATCAATGGCCAATTAGCATGTACATTTAGCGCCTGCATGAGAGGAAATAACTGTCTGTTATTTCTAGATTGACCACCTACTGGTAGGTGGCTGTAGTCTGTATTTATCAATCAAAAAGGGAAGCCGGTGTTGCTACCTCCCATTAAAACAGTAGAAACAATTCAATAGCAAAAAATGCTACCTATGGATTGTGTTACAAGCATCATATTCGTGTGGTTTGAGGCTTTATTAACATCCATTACCTTTAAAACAATGCAAATGTAGTGTTGGTAGCACACTCTGATGGGTAGCATTATTCGTCAGAACCAGGCATGAAGAGTGCAGATATACAAACCGCAAACAAAACAATGCTTGCTTACCATTTTGAATATTAATCAGGTATATGATTCATATTTGAATATGAATCACATATTCGTGTATTGTAATGCTCATGTAACATGAAAATGTCAAATTGGAAGAGCCTTCTCTGTGTGCACTTTTTGCCGTTTGCTCACTTTCACTATGCTTTTCATGCACTGGTTTGCTAATCTAAACAGCCAATCAGAGTGATCCGTCTCACCGACTGCCCGACTCCAATGCAACATGCTCATTTGGCCAAAAACTTCAGATGGGGGTCAGACAAGTGAACAATGCAGAACACAACGCAAAAGCTAAGATGACATCCCTGGAGACCCCCGTCATGTTTAGGTGAACTAGCCATTTAAGGGCATTTTCACACCTATGGATCATTTGTTTTGTTCCGAAACAGAGACTTAATTTGTTACAATTATGTGTTTTCTTCTTGGTTTGGTTAGCTTTCACAAGGCAACATTTCAAACCGTACCAAAATGAGTTTATGCAAGTCTGATGTGCGTAAAACTGTCCTCTTAGTTGTCAGAGTTTCCTTCTGCGTCATCCATCAAGATGATTGACAAGTTCACTCCATGAGCTCATTGTGGCTTATTTATAACTACACGAATATAGCTGTCATTCCCGCTTTATTATATAACATATGTAATGCAGGAAGCAAGGCTTCGTCGGGACAGCATTCTTGCAATGGACGGAGAAGAGCAATTACACAATATTTTAAGATTTTTTCAACTGCAATAACTAATGCTCACTCACAGAATCAGACACTGCTGATTTTTATATAACACATTTGTCGTTATGAATTATGATGCCGCATGGTTCATTGGTCCGTTGGGTCAGATTGATTTCTCAGCTCAACCGAATCGCCCAAAGTTCGTCTGCAATCGGGCCGAGACCATCTCGTCCAGGCGATCTCGGAGCCATTGGTTTGGTGTGGATCTGAGAGCGATTGCTGTGTTCATATATGCCTAAACGAACCGAACTAAGCGAGAAAACACACCAGGTTCCGAAACAAATGCTCCAAACGAGCCAGGTATGAAATCACCCTAAGATCAACAATTTAAAGCCTTTGAAAAGTAAATAACTGATTAAGATTAAAATTGATGTTCAGGGTTTAAATTTACTGTCTTTTGAGGCTGTGAAGATGTTACTTAGTGGCCACAAATGAACCCCGACAGCTTGCATATTTTCTCTATCTATTCGCACAAAAGCAAATCGGTGGGGAGCAGATCGTCTGTGATGATGGGAAATTCCTTCTGGCCGTTTTGATAAGCGTGTGTTTTGTATTGTTTGCACTCAGATGCTATCAGCCTTTAAATCTACATTCATCTTTTTAGAGATCACTCCATTTCACTCTTTGTAATTTAAAGTTCCACTCCGCTTAGGTGTACGGAGAAGTCCAAGGATGTGTGTGTGTGCCATCACATGCAGATTAGAGTAGTCATTAGTCTCCGAAGAGATAATTGGTGTGTAGCAAGAATCTTTGGTCCAAAGCAAAACGTTTCCCTACAAAAGGGACCAGATCATTACACCATGGTTGTTAGAGGAGAGGATTGGACTGCCACTTTGGGGTCAGACCCCTGCCTAAGCTCACACACATTCATCTTCACTCATTTGCCGTCCATAATTATCCTGTGTGGGTTTAAGCACGAGTTTTTTTCTGCGGGCCAGGAAAACGAAGGACCTCTTTGGCTCTGTTCCCCATTAAGGTGCTTCTCCTCTCCTCCTGGAGATTAGGTGGCTCGAATGAAAGGCGTCTCCTCTCAGAGCGTGACCCTGAGGTGGATGTTGGGTGCGTATCAGCATTGCAAGTGCTGGGCGTCCTGAAGAGCACCGCTCATTAGCGTTCGTGTGCGCCCGAGTTCGGGATATTGAGCGTAATGTATGTTAATACATGCACTTGTCAATTCTCGTTGCATTTTGATAAGGAACGTCCTGCTGAAATGACCAGCATATACTGTATGTTGTGTTTTGGATGGTGGCGCGCCAAACAGGCTTCATGGCTAGCTTGACGCGCAAGACTTCAAAGTAGCAAGACCAGAAAGCTCATAGGTCAACCAGATTCACCAGCTATGTTTTGCTATGGGTCAGTGATAAATAAGTGGCTAAGATGAGGAAGAAAATCTTAGTTTAGAACAAATTCAAACTTACGTTGGATTTATATTGTCACGTTGTGGCTGTAGGAACAAAAGAGTCTTAATGAAATAAACAAGGAACACTCAGGCGATCGCAGGAGAATAAATAACACTAACATGTTAACTAAGGGGCTGTTTACAAAAAACGCATGAAACTTTTAATGCGTTTTGGCCGTTCGTTTATACGACACCGGCGTGTTCGGTGCCTGAAAACGCAAACTTTTGAAAACGGGTTTCAAAGTGTACATTTTTGAAAACGGTCTCCATGTAAACAACAAAAACGTGAATCTCTAAAGACGATGAAGTCATGCATATGCGTATTACGTATTCAATCTATAGTGTTTCATCGCCATCTACTGGTCTGGCAGCAGAATACAGCGTTTTTAGTCGTTTTCACTGATCCGTGTGAATGGGGATCATTTTAACAATGGTGTCGTGTGTACAAGGAAACTCAAAGGAAAACCTTTTTGTTTTAAGCATATTTGTCGTGTAAACGCACCCTTAGACGATACCGGAAACCGAAAAGAAAGAACTCAAGGCTTAAACAAATCAAGGAGAACAGAAACAGGTGTGTGGAAACTAATTAACAGCCAGAGTAACTAACTAGGAACTCAGGCAAACCGGAACAGAGCAAACAGAGTGAAAACAGAACATAACAGAATTTACACGTTACACATGATTCTGAAAACTTTTATACCATTTTCAACAAAAGTTTAATGACTCAAAGAATGTCATGTGGTATAAACATCAATTAAAACGTATGTACATATTTACTTTACACCTTGAATACAAATTATTTTGTAAAAATTCAAATATATTTTTTTGGTAGAAATGTGTTTTTACAACTCTAATTAATTATTAATTCATAAATGACATTAATTTGGTATCATAAAGCATTTTGTGAAATAACCTTACCTTGGAAGTGAATGTTAAATTCATTAAAAATGTATCATCAGATATTTGAAAAGACTTATTGACCCTGACTTTTTGTTAATGAGGCATTTTTCTTCATTATAATAACATGGAAAGGGTTATTAGAGTTTAAACATAAAACCATAAAAAAACTTGAAATAAAATAAACATATTAACTGAAATAAAATAATAAAATAAAATATAAAACAAAACTTACACTTATTTTATTTCAGCTAGTTGTCAAAGCAACATTTCTCATTTTCAAATAGTTTAACTTTGTTTAGTTTAACTAAAATCAAATGAATAAAAACTAGACATTTAAAAAAAAAAAATAACTAATAAATGTCATAATGTCATAAAAGTGACAAAAAGAAAACAACAAAAAAACTAAAATGAACTTTAAAAATACAAAATTAAATTCAAAATATTAATAATGAAAAAAACATATTCAAATCTAAAATCTTAATCATACTAAAATAACACTAATCAGGACAGTTGCAACACTCTGACACATTTGCTTTCATGCCCACAATCATTTTCTAAATGAAACTGAATTTTATTTTTAGAAATTACAAAATGTGTTCATTGAAGTGTATTCATGTTATTGTCAGTTGCCTTTTTAATGTATTTTTGAATAAATGACTAGATTTACATAAAAAAGAGTATCTTATCATTGACCTAGATTGACCACAACAAAACCAAAACCAGCATATAACATAAAGCAGGATGGGACTTCATGCTGGTGTAAAGGCCTATTCATACCAGAAGGAAACATTTCAGAATGAAAATTCGCTCATAATTTAATAATTCTCTTGAGTCCTTCCAAAGCTGTATGACTTTATTTCTTCTGTGCAACACAAAAAGAAGATATTCTAAAAAACACAATCAAAACTGTTTTCTTTTATGTTCCACAGAAGAAATAAACGTATTTAGTTTTGGAATAACATGAGGGTGAGTAAATGATGATATATGTTTTTAGTTTTGTGCAAACTCTCTGCTGTACACATCCGTTTCAGCCCATGCTAATGTTCCTGTTTTCTTTCTGTGTCTCCAGCCGGCTGTCCTGATTCACTCATTAGAGAGGTTCATCATTTCCGAGTCCTGGGAGATGAGCAGGTAGGTTTGGTCTCATGCACACACACACACACACACACACACACCTTCTCAGCAACCTTCCCTGTCCTGATCACGGCTCATGTGAAATCCACGCTCATCCTGGTCATCAGAAGGTCACATGCGAGAGGCTTGTAATTGGCTGTTCGCAACAAGACCTCACCACCGCACCGTCTCACCAAACGTCCTCGCGGTGCAAAACCGTTTTCCTCGTTCCTCCCTCCATCTTCACCAAGTGTTTGTCTTTGAAGTTTTCACGCCAATCGGAGCGGTTGTGTGTCACCTCTGCAGAGCTCCATTAGGGATGTTTCTGCAGTCGCTTCAGAACATGTTGTTCTCTCCTGACATCTGTGCGCATCTTGTTCATCTCACTCTCTCCTGTCCTGTTGGGACGCTCGGCTTGCGGGCCAGATGTCACAACCAAATTTATGCCAGATGAACTCTGGGTTGTTTTTATACCAATACTTTTACCATCCCAATTTAGTTTCAGGGATCATAAAATAGTAATAATTTGATCAACAGCTTGTTAAAGCCATATTTGATACACACTAAAGCCTCTAAATGATCAACATAAGCAAATCTTTGCTGAAAAACCTGTTGTACACAATCTACTACATGCATCCTGTTATACTTTTAGCAAGTAAAAACGTCCACCTTCAGGTTGTGGTTTGCGTATCTTTTATGTTAGAATAACTTTTATATTGTTAGCATTATGTCAAGATGAACACTTACTGGACTGAAGCAACTTAGGTTTACTTGATTATCCATACATCATTTATTTGAAAAATCATGTTATAATATAAGTATCGAATATGATCCATCAGGCTTTTGAGGAAGGTTTAAATGTTCATCTCTCAATCATTATTGCATTGATTGCATTATATGTTTTGCCCCCACAATAAAAACTACAGAGCTTTGATCTAACCATAAAATTAATAATTTAAATATCAACTTACTAAGACATTATTAAAAGATATAAAGTGACATTTATATGCATTTTATGTAAGTATTCTGCTGGACTGTTAAAGATATCAGTGATTACAAGCTATCACAATTTCATTTGACTTTTTTTCCATACAAATTGCATATTTTTGCTCAGTTTGGGTTTCTAAATTAAATGTAGGTGTTTTTTTTTTTTGTTTTTTTTTTTTTGTTTTTCGAAGCCTGATGTATAAAATATGATACTCAACAAAAACACAAATGCAAACTTTTTTTTTTCATTTAATAAACTGTTCCATTTAAAAATAAATACATTTTTTATGTGCCAGGTCTTACGGGGTTAACAAATAATTTCAGTAAAATGCTAATCAAATGTGTCTTATGACTCATTTTTATTAAAAATAAAATGTATACGTGTATAATCATCCAGTGTTTGAACTTGTGTTTGACTTTTTTTTTTACACACTTGAAGGGATAGTTCAACCTAAAATAAAAATTCTGACTTAATTTACTCACCCTCATGTCTTTCCAAATTTGTATGACATTATTTCTTCTGTGGATCATAAAAGAACATATTTTGAAAAATTCTGAAAAATGGAAGTCAAAGTTGTCTTCTTTTATTTCTGCAGAAGAAAGATTAGGAATGACATGTTCATCTTTTTTTTGGGGATCAGCTGTCCCTGTCTGACATCACAAGCTGTGTTTTAGTCTCGGCCCCTCTCTGTTTTCCAGTACGAGCGCTACCAGCGCTACGCAGCGGAGGAGTGTGTTCTTCAGATGGGGGGAGTGCTGTGTCCCGCTCCCGGATGTGGTGCCGGGCTGATTCCTGTGGATGATGGAAGGAGAGTCTGCTGTGAGTTAGGAAATGGACTCGGCTGTGGGGTAAGATCTTCACTTCACTGACCTCACAACAGCTTTTACTGTAATGCAGAGACAACGGTCAGAATGAGTGGATGCACCCCGGGTCCTTTTATACCCGTATGTCCACATGCAAATTCCACTCGCTTATTTTCATTGGCCGTTTCTCAAATCATCAGAGGCTCCCAAGAATGACCCCTAGGGCCAGATTTACTAAACAGGGCAAATTAGTGAGCAATTCCAAAACAGTGCAGATCTACTGACGACACGCAAATCAAAGAACACAGACGCAACCGGATCAAATCCATAATGACCAACACGATCTACCAGTTAGCGTCTGGTTTAAGACATGCTGTTTTTGGGCGGTAAATAATGGTACAAATACCAGTAAACTGACTAGCGCAAACCTTAGTAAATCAGCTTGCATTATTCATTTAAATACTCTCCTCCCATAAATTTTGCGTCTGAAAGGGAAACTCCTACAAATGCATATGCAATAAGATCAGCCGCAAAAATAACCCTGTCCACGCCTTTTCAGCGCTAATTTTTCACTGCGTGTCTTTAGTAAATCCTGACAGTAGTTTCTTAACGCCAAAAGAGGGTTTGTGCTGACGCAAGCTGTTAGTAAATCTGGCCCTAGTGTCAGTCATTAGCCGTGTTTCCATCACCCTTCAAATTACGCAAATTGAAATTGCGAATTGAAAATACGCCCAATGGAAACACGTCAATTTCGCAAAAACTCCCATTTATCGCAAAAAAGTTTTTACGCTCGCATGAGGTGGTTTTTCAGGCAATTCGAAAAAGAAATATTTCGCAAAACTGCAATGGAAACAGTTTTTGCGCATTTACAGGTCACCTGACGTAGATGACGCGGTGTGTTTGGACAGAATACGAGATGGAGTTCTTTATTAAATTCATATAAGACAAAATAATTACAGGAATAATGGATTCTAAACCTCAAATAAATGCCACAATCAAGACCTCGGAGCAGATCTGAGGGAGAAACACCCAGAAACACCTCATATGTGCCGCTCACAAGTATAAGGGTCGTTCCTTACCATTAATGCTTGTAAAACACACATGCGTCTCCTTCGATTAATGATAATGGCTAGTGCAGTGGCCGGGATATAGTACATAAACCTACCAACGTCCGTTGCCATGGTTTTTGGATTTACTTATCGCGAGAAGTAGTTTTAGTCGCATAACATCGGTTAATGGAAACTCCGTCATTTCGCAATGGTGTTTTGTCGACATTTAGAAAAAATCGCAAAAGTTTTCCGCAAATCTGTAATGGAAACGTGCCTATTGACATCACGTCGAAGTGACTGACAGATGGGAGGTTTGAAAAAAATACAACAATGGTGTTGACTTATGAATTTGCACATGGTTTGTCTTATTAAAAACACCACATAGACATATAAACAACGTTAAAAACTTGATTTTCACCACAGGGAGTCTTTAAAGAATGCTTTATGCCAAAAAGGTTCTAAATAAGAGAAATGTCTTCAATGACTGCACAATAGTTTCATGTATAACAGGTTATTTCAATTTTTAAGAGCTGTTCAGTTAATAAAATGTAATTAAAACTTAATCTATCAAATGATCCCATGATGAGAACCCCTAAGGATCTGTATGTGAAGTGTCTGACAGAACCCTTTAAGGCTCTTTAGACGTGATTCACAGCAACGCCATCTTTGATTTACATCTGAAATGAATGCGAGGCTGTGAGGGCCAGACGTACACCTCTTCAGTGGGCTGTGCTGTTATTGAATGTGTTTTTTGATTGTTCTGCTGATTAAACACTGCAAAAAATATCTTTTTGAAGAAATGTCAGTAGACAGAAGAAAAAAAAATCCAGACAATATGAGCTGTGGAAAATGATAAGTGATCTAGAAGCTTTATACAGCGGATGACATTGAAAACACAGTAAGTCAATCCCTCACAGCTCACTTTCATAGCCATCATGGCGCTGCTCTGAATAAGGTCTATATAGAGGAGTGTAGCGGCTCAGAAAAGTACACACTTTACCTCTAGTATGCGTTGTGTTGCCCGTAATTATAAAGTTATCTATCAAACAATACAGTCTCATGCGATACAGGCATAACAGTCAGCCTGAAATGACAACGATCTGCACTTTTACAAACCTTTGAGCGAGTATATCCCTTGTTTAGGATGGCATTCCTGTGTTTCATCCCTGCCCTCTATCGCTTGCATACTCCACTCGTCCAATCACGACACGATTAAGATGTAATTACCACACAATTTGCATGATGTTTTCTAATTAGCCAGTCGATTAAAGATTAAGGTGCAGTTCAGCTGCCATTAGCACTGACTGATTGCATGTTTGCTAACAAAAACATCATCATTGCAGTGGGAGGAAACCCTGTATCTGCGCTTCTCTGTCTCTGTCGAAGGTGATGCCTCAAACCCTTCCGCTGTCATGGACAGGGTTTGAGCTGGAGACGAGCATTACACCAGGCTACATTTGTTTTTTTTGTATGTTTTAGTGTTCATCCAAACAAGCACAAATTGTTTTAAGACACAAACTTGGTAAGCGGGATTGCAAATCAATGCATCTAGTGGTGGGTAAACAGTATTTTCTAAAGTTGAATCACCTTCTCACTCATTAGTTTTTGCAAAAAAAAACGTAATTTAAGACTTTCAAAACTTTAAAAATTAAATATTATGTTATATTATGATTTCACTGTTCATCCAAACAAATAAAATATAAAATGTAGTGTAGATTGCTAGAAAAGCATACAAAGCAGGGTTTTATAACACTATTTTGGCAATAGAATAGTGCTGCAGTGATGTGTTTTTTTTTTTTTTGTTGTTGTTGTTTTTTTTTTGGCCAACCTGTGAGTTAGCATCATCCTGGTTCCCTCGACAAAAAAACAATATGATTTTTCCACTGGCTTTTGGATTATTGCAGGAAATAAACTCTGTGATCAGCAAAAGTTTCTCATTCAAAAACTCATTCAAAAAACAATTGACTTTGGAACGGTGGAACAGGAAGTGCTAAAATAAAAACTTGTTTCTGGGTTTTGGCAAGAAGAATACGTCATCCCTGCAGCACAACACTGTAAAACACAACACAACAAAACAAAGCATCCTGTAATGGGCAAACAGTCATTTCTAAAGTTGAAGCACCTTCTGACTGACACGCTTTTGCAAAACAACAAATTGAACTTAATATTATTAAGACTTTTAAAAATAAAATAAGAAACCAAAACAAAGAAAACTCATGTTTTTGTTTTTATTCATTTTTTTTAGTGTTCATCGGAGTGGTCAAATACCTTAGGACTTTTGTCGCACTTAAACCATAAATACACAAAAAAACAAAATTGACTGGATTCAAGGAGTTTATTTGGTTGTATTAAAAATAGTAACAAATTTCAGTTTGACCCCCTTAGGAATGAATGAAATGCAAGGAATTCAAAAAAAAAGCTCAAAATTAAAACTAAAATGCGAAAACTTTGCCAGAAAATTATTTTATAGTGCTTACATGAATGCATACTGAAGAGATAAACTCAAGAAATTGGCTTGAAATTGACCCAGCGGAAGAGTGCATGTGCTCTATATAGAGCTATAAGGCCATCTAGTCGAAAAAGTAATTGAATATCATGTTATATATATATATATATATTTTTTTTTTTTCCCACAAGAGGTCGGCAGAGACACCTAAATAGACCCAATGTGCATGTATTGCAGTTATTTTGAATTTAAGTTGAAAGAATGTGAAGAATGTGCTCAAATTATATTATTTATTGATAAAATCTATTAATTTAAATAAAAATGTATAAAATAAAATAATAATACAAAATCTCACCCCCCCAAAAAAAACCATAAAAAAAATTACAAAAATGAAATATAAGCTTTTCTGATCAACAACAACAACAACAAAAAGTATAATTTTAGGGCTGTGGGTCATTTTGACCCGCGGGGGAAGGGCTTGTTACAGGATGCGAGGGAAGGATGAGGATTACGTCGATATTTTATGTTTCAATGTTCAACCGAACAAATAAAAAAATAGTTCTGATTGCTGCAAAAACACACAAAGCAGGGGTTTTTAAACACAATTTTGGTAACCTAATAACAAAACAAAAACGGTCCTGTGTTGGGCAGTGTCACAGTTAGTTGCAGCAAGGAGAGAAGTGAGGGAGGATCTGTACGCAGCCGTCACTTTATTTAACAATAAACCAAAACAAAATACATGCAGGAGCGCTGCAGTTTCATGCTGGAACGCAGGAGAATCACAACCAACTAAACATAGACGAGAACGGAAAACTAACAATGCACAGAGAAACCAAACAGCTAAACAAGGAGCAGGTGGGTCAACTCAATGAAACAATGAGTAACCATAGCAACAAACAAAAGCATGCTAAGAAACCATGGAAACAGAAAAGAAACACTGCATACAATGATTTACAAACTAAAAGTGCAGGACTACAAAACGGAAACCAGACTGAACGTTACAGGCAATCAGTATTTTCTTTTCTTTCTTTTTTTCTGATATATTTTCACAATTTTCATTTTCAACTTCACTTTATATTTAAATATTGCCCCTATTATGCTTTTGTCAAATATTACATTTCATGCAGTGTAAAATAGCTGTTTGTGAATGCAAAAGGTCTGCAAAGTTTTAAAGATCAAAGTGCACGACAAATAAAGTTATTGTCTCCTAAAAGAAAGAATCGATTCTGAACTGCCGAAACGAGTCGTCAGTAATTCCAGTCTCACTTCCTGTTACAAACCTATGTAACAATGTAACAAATTTGCATAATGTCAGTTCTATGGTGTTCATTGGCTGCCCGTGAACAACATCTACTTTGACCCTCATACACTGAAGTTGTAGCTGAGACTGGAAGAGTCTCAGTCTGCTCTCAGTAAGGAGGAGTTTAGACAGACTGAATCTTTGAATTAACCGTTTCAGGCTCTTTGAGAAAAGAGGTGATGCTGCAGTGTATATTATGAGAAAATGAAAGTGTTTTTTGACCTTGGATGCATGTAAATCAATTGTAGGAGAACCCAAAACAAAATTAGGAACCTTTAAAATAAGATAACTGGGAACTTCAAAACTTTCAAGACTTTCAAACTGAAATAAATTTGATAGCACGTAACATCCTGTGGTGGGCAATATTTTAATATTTTTAATATTTTCTTCTGATATATTTTTGCTAGTGAGATCACACTGGCCAATGGTTACGTACAGGTGTAGCTTTAGCTGTGATTCAGTCTATTTTTGTGTTTGTTAATAAGTTTGAATTTGGAGAGCTTGTCCCTTATCTTCTAACCACACAACTTCTACAGTGTCCGTGTCCGTGTGTGTGTGTGCGTGCGTGCGTGCGTGCGTGTGTGTGTGTGTGTGTGCGTGCGTGCGTGTGTGTGTGTCCGGTTTCTGCTGTGGTCAGAGCTGCGTCTGTGAGCTGCAGATAAAGGCTTTATTGGAGGTGGTGTTAATGAACCGTTTGCACCAGCACACACACATATACCAACGATGGCACATAAAAACACAGACAGGTTTTTACACACTCTGGACCTGAGGGACACCTCGCAACCTGTCCTACTTCACCTACAGGAAAATCAATATATCCCCTCTCTATATCTTCTCTTCCGTTTTATTCGGCCTTCCTCTCTTTTGTTTGCCCCGTATCGGCAGTGTGTGTTGAAAACTAGAGTTGATCTCGCTGTATTCAGTGTCAGTTTTGTAGTGTGTGTGAATTCAGCAGGGTTTGCTGTGGTGGTTTGTGTGTACAGTGAGTGTGAACTGTCAGCTCTCAGCTTCATGAGAATCAAGATGTAGTGATGGAGAAAGATCTGCTGTACTGGAACAACAGGTATTATTAATAATGCTGAATGTATAGAAGTTTTTATATTTTCAGTTGTACAATTTTTAAAATATAATATACTTGTATTTTGTGCCAAAATAGCTACATGTAGCAACTTCCTACATAATCAACCCTATTCTAAAGTGTGTGTGTGTGTGTGTGTGTGTGTGTGTGTGTGTGTGTGTGTGTGTGTGTGTGTGTGTGTGTGTGTGTGTGTGTGTGTGTGTGTGTGTGTGTGTGTGTGTGTGTGTGTGTGTGTGTGTGTGCGTGCGTGCGTGTGTGTGCGTGTGTGTGTTTGTTTTATCAGAAATTTTTAATTAAATGTTATTGATGTCTGTTGAATTGTTTTTATTCATTTAATGTTTAAAATAATTCTAAAACAATTATAAAGTGTTTTAAACTTTTTTCAGGCATTTTTGGTTTGCGGGAGAAAAAAGGAAAGCAAAATGAAGACATTAAAAACAATAATAATAATAATAATGTGATCTGAACCGGAAAAATAATGAACTTAAAAAAGTTGATCTAAAACAATGTTCACCCAGAAATTGCTAAAGAATTTCACAAATTATTAAAATGAAATGGCAGGTTACATAATGAATTAAATGTGATTTTTTTTTTTTTTTTTTTTTTTTTTTTTGAAGAAAAAAACATTTATTTACAACTCTTAAAAAGTGTTATTATAGTATCATTGAGATACTACTATATTTTTTTTTTCAATATTTTGAATGATATTTTGTTTGGTTTTTATTTAATTTAAAACAGTTAATTATTAATGATTAGTTTGTTGTGTTTTATCATGTTTATATTTTTATTATTATTTATTAGGTTTTTTTTTCAGGTTTTTTTTTTTTTTTCATCAAGTTAAGCAATATGACTATGAGAAATGCTGCCTTGGCAGTTGAGTTATAATAATAACCATACAGGGGGAAATCACAGTGTATCACCTTTCGTTTGTTTGCGCCTTAAAAAAAGAAAAAAAAGAAAAACCTTTTTACACTCGATTTGTGCCCTAATTGTAGGAAACGTCAGGTGACTAGATGAAGTGTGATTTTAAAATGGCATGTTTATGAGAAACTGTTCTGTACGATCTGTCTGTTCTCTCATTGTGTTTGTGGCTCTGAGCGCTGGGGACCGTGAGCCAGGTGTCAGAAAGATGCTATTATTGCACTGAAGCCATACATTTGGGTCAGGACTGTGAGCGTGTGTGTGTGTGTGTGAGTGTGTGTGTGAGAGAGAGAGAGATCAGTCTGGCAGATGATCAGAGAAGTCTCTTTCTCTAAGAACTCTTTCACCGTTTCACTCTGACGTTCTTATTTAACACACATCAGACTGCCACTGTCAGATCCTGTCTAAGTCTACACACACACACACACACACACACACACACACACAGAGTTGACTGCATGTATAAACGCTGGAGCCCAGATCAAAGCGTCCTATAGCATAGTGCCCCGTGTTCGGCATGTATAATTGACAAAGTTTATTACAGAATGCGCTCTATAAGTCTGTTATGGACTGACACATTTAAAGAACAGATGCAACTTTTTCCTGTGGCATTTCTGTTTTTGCTGATTAATATTTTTGTGGAAAGACTGCCATTGAAAAGTTTAAGGTAAGAAAAAAAATTCAGACACGTTAAATTGAGTTACAAAATAATTATATTTCAAATAAATGTTGTTCTTTTGAACTTTCTGATAATCTGTGTTAAACTGTGTCACAGTTTCCACAAAAATATGAAGCAGTAGGACTGTATTTAAATATTGATAATAATCAGAAAAGCAAATCTTCATATTAGAATGATTTCTGAAGGATCATGTGACTGGAGTAATGATGCTGAAAATTCAGCTTTGATCAGGAATAGATTATAAATTCAAATATCAAAGTATGTGCAATTGTTAGTGTTTTCCCCAGCATTTTTGCTGATTTTAAACATAAAAAAAAAAAAAAAAAAAAAGATAAATCCTAAGACGTCATGGGTTAAATTGTATAAATCATCATAGTTATGTTCAAGAAATTATTATTCGGCTAGATTTTTTTTTCTTTCTTCTTCAGTAGAATTACTGTAATCTTTTTTAAATCTCTATCCGGTTAATTATGAATGATTGGGGGGGGGGGGGAATGAAAAAGAATTAGTCAGAAGGTTTAGGATTCCATAATTAGCTCAGATATTTAATAAACAAAAGCACAGAGCGATGATCAGCTTTATGACTGGCAGATGTTCTGAATCTGCGGAGGATTCTGGGAGTTCCGTGGGAGCATATTAACCTGTTGAAATGCTTATTAGTGACGAGAACTGACTTGACTATTCAAATATCCCATTGCTCGAAAAGTAAAGAAACCGACACACAATTTCACACTAAGAAGGGTTTCACACTGTTCCACATCAAACGCACTGGCTCACACACACACACTCCGGAGAAATGAGTGTGCTGGAGAAGGACACCAGCGACCAGGGTAATAAACATGAAGGGTGGCGCGTCTGAGAGGGAACAAATGATAGCCGGGGTGAAAAAAAGTAGAAAGAAAGTGGCTGTCGAAAGAGCTGTGTTTTCTCATCATTACTGGAGAGAGGGAAAACAAAGAAGCATCTGTCTCTAGACCTTGAGAGGAGGATCTGTCATGAGCAGCTGAAATTATAATGCAAAAAGATGATGTGATGTTCCCTACTTCACAGTCTGGATCTCTGAAGAAACACTAGATCAGTGGAGCTTCAGAAGAGCTGGAGGAAGAGTGTGTGTTCACACGGGCATGGAGAAACACTGCCCTCTTGTGTGGCCTTCCGATCCTGCATGAATATTCATTTGTGCTATTTACGTCATAAACTGGTATTGTAAACATGATGATGATTCAGACAGACCGAGGCGTATCAGAACTCGTTTAGAAATCAGAGCCAAAGTGTCTGCAAGTATTGGGGAATTAAACCTGTGATAAATGGTTTACATCTAGTCAGCGCTGTTAACTAAGACTTATTTAAAGATATTTGCTAATATTTGATCAAATATAATATAAACATTAGGGGGGAAACTAGAAATATTGCCTTGTCAACTAACTGAAAAAAAATGTAAGTACTAAAAATAAAAATAAAGTATATAACATTCATCAACTTTTAATATTACGTAAATTGCCTGAATTTTATATATGTATATTAAGTTTAATGCTAATTCAAATTATGAATTTATACTATAATATACTGTATGTGTGTGTGTGTGTGTATATATATATATATTAAAGCTAATTTAAATTATTAATACAAAATAGTATACAATTAATACTAAAATACTAACACGGCTTTTAGTTGTCTCTGCACATTATTCTGGAATAGTTTACAGTATTTTACCATTGTAAAAGTAATGATGCTGAAAATTCAGCTTTTATCACAGGAATACATTAAAGTTTAAAAAATATATTCAGATAGAAAACAGTTTCTCTCACACACACACACACACACACGCACACACACTTATAATACTGTCCCACAGTGCAGTTAAATTGACCTTCTATTTATATTGTGAAGGGAAATATTTTTTATAATAATAATACACTGAACAAAATTATAAACGCAACACTTTGCCTCCATTTTTCCTGAGCTGAACTCAAAGATCTAAGACTTTGTCTATGTACACAAAATATCTATTTCTCTCAAATATTGTTCACAAATCTGTCTAAATCTGTGTTAGTGAGCACTTCTCCTTTGCCGAGATAATCCATCCACCTCACAGGTGTGGCATATCAAGATGCTGATTAGACAGCATGATTATTGCACAGGTGTGCCTTAGGCTGCCCACAATAAAAGGCCACTCTAAAATGTGCAGTGTAATTGCTGATCAATATGAGAGCTGTGGCATATAGTAAGTGATTTTCTGTTTGTGTCAGTTGGTGTTTTGCAGGGACTGTAAGGAAGAGTATCACGAGGGCTCCTGCACACACACGAAGGCCACAGCTACAGGACGTGCCATACAGGTGAGAAACACACACTTTTAATATTACCACATCACATATGCATGGGCACAGTTCAGTTTATGTTGGCCAGATATCATCAGTCATCTCTCTTTTGGGTTGAGCCGCCTGAGATTATAGCCATAAGAGTGTCAGTGCAAGCCATTCGCAAATCACCTGATTCATGACAGAACCATAGAAGAGGAAGAGGTTAAAGCTCAAGTCTGCCTGTGCAGTGTGTGTGTGTGTGTGTGTGTGTGTGTGTGTGTGTGTGTGTGTGTGTGTGTGTGTGTGTGTGTGTGTGTGTGTGTGTGTGTGCGTTTGGTTTATATTACATTGTGGGAACCAAATGTCCCCACAAGGATAGTAAAACTTGAGATCACCTCCATTGTGGGGACCAGCCATGAGGGGAATGGGTTAATAAACAAACTAAATTATATTTTTTTGGAAATGTAAAATTGCAGAAAGTTTTGTGTGATGGGTAGGTTTAGGGGTAGGGTTAGTGTAAGGAGATAGAATATACAGTGTGTACAGTATAAAAACCATTACGGCTATGGAGAGTCCCCACAAAGATAGTGAACCAGACATGTGTGTGTGTGTGTGTGTTTCAGGGTTATGTTGTAGATGAAGAAGCGGCTCGTCTTGCCCGCTGGGATCAGGCCTCACAGGACACTATAGCCCAAACCACTCACCCCTGTCCCAAATGCCAAGTTCCCGTGGAAAAGAACGGTACGGATGGGACCTTTTACCTTTCTCTAGTTTCTCAGGGGCTTTTCAGAATACAGTCCTACCATACTGCTCTTACTATTACTAGTATTGACTGCTTACAGTGCTGGGTAGTCACTGATTATATGTAATCTGGATAACGGAATCAGATTCCAAACATTAAAGTCAGCATTAAATGGATTCTAAAATGTGTAATGTAATAGATTGTTTCCAATTATAATTTCTGTCATGTAATTTGTAATCAGTATCAGACTACAGTTTATAAACTGCTAATGCACAGGGTAGTGTCATATTTCATTTCTGACAGGACTGAATACGAGGCTGTGAGGGATAGAAGTGCAGTGTGTTCAGTGGTTCGGACTGTTGTTTAACAACATTCTGATTGTTTAGCTAATCTTTCCAAGAAAAAAAAAAACTTGCTGTCAACAAAAACTTGTGAGTCGTGAAAATGATGAGATCTAGGACCATTATACAGTGCATGCTATTGTAAGAAACTGTACGTCTATCACCCATTATTGATAAAAATAAGCATTTTCATTTTACATTATGCATTTTAATATGGAAGTTTTATATGGAAGAAAAAAATTTTAATTTTTTTTTTTTTTTTTTTTTTTTTTCACATAGATTTTAATTTCTTTTGAAATCAAACAATAATTTGTGAACCACCTGCAGTACCGCTATAGACACCTAGGGGTCGCAAACCCGCTCTTAAAGAGCCCTAATCTAAATTATTATCCACAATGTGCAGTACACAGAGCACACTGCATGAAATACTGTATCTCACAATGGAATTTTTAATACACACTCACCAGCCACTTCATTAGGTACACCTTGCTAGTACCGTGTTGGACCCCCTCTTCACTTCAGAACTGCCTTAATTCTTCATGGCACAGATTCAACAAGGTGCAGGAAACATTCCTCAGAGATTTTGGTCCATATTGTCCTGATCGCATCACACAGTTGCTGCAGATTTATCGCTGCACATCCATGATGTGAGTCTCCCGTTCCTCCACATCCCAAAGCTGCTCTACTGGATGGAGATCTGGTGACTGTGGAGGCCATTTGAGTTTAGTGAACATGTTCAAGAAACCAGTTTGAGATGATTTGAGCTTTGTGACATGTGCGTTATCCTGCTGGAAGTCATCAGAAGACTGTACACTGTGGTTATAAAGAGATGGACATGATCAGTAACAATCCTCAGGTGTGCTGTGGTGTTTAAACAAAGCTCAATTGGTACTAATGGGCCCAAAGTGTGCCAAGAAAATACCATTACACCCCCAGCAGCCTGAACCGCTGATACGAGGCAGGATGGATTCATGCTTGTATGTCGCTTACACCAAATTCTGACCCGACCATCTGAATGTTGCAGCAGAAATCGAGACTCATCCGATCAGGCAACATTTCTCCAATCTTATATGAGTCTGTGTGAATTGTAGTATCAGTTTGCTGTTCTCATCTGACAGGAGTGTCACAGGTGTGCTTCTTCTGCTGCTGTAGCTCTTCTGTTTCAAGGTTGAACGTGTTGTGTGTTCAGAGATGCTCTTCTCCAGACCTCGGTTGAGATATGAGCGCTTATTTGAGTTACTGTTGCCTTTCTGTAAGCTTGAACCAGTCTGGCCGTTCTCCTCTGACCTCTGACATCAACAAGGCATTTTCTCCCACAGAACTGGATATTTTCTTTTACTGATCATTGTCTGTTAACCCTAGAGATGGTTGTGTGTGAAAATCCCAGTAGATCATCAGTTTCTGAAACACTCAGACCTGCCCGTCTGGTACCAACAACCATCCCACGTTCAAAGTCACTTAAATCCCCTTTCTTCCTCATTCTGATGCTGAACTTCAGCAGATCGTCTCGACCGTGTCAACATGCCTAAATGAATTGAGTTGTTGTCATGGTGATTGGCTGATAAGATATCTGTGTTAACTGGCAGTTGAACAGGTGTACCTAATAAAGTGGCCGGTGAGCGTATATAAATACATACACAAATGGTTAATTCAGCAAATTGCGTTTAGTTAATGCCAGAAATATAAATGATCATATATATATGGTCATGTGAGCATATTATTGTATGAAATGTTTTGCATTATATACTGAATATGGTTTCACATTTTAAAACTAGGTTGGTTATCTTTGTTTTTATCTTTACACTTGAAGAGTGTGTCATAATGACGCTGTTATCTCCTTCAGTGCAGATAATGGTGTGTTGTCATGATCTTCCTCAGGTGGCTGTATGCACATGGTGTGTCCGCGTCCACAGTGCAGGTTTGACTGGTGCTGGATCTGTCGTGTGGAGTGGAACAGGGAATGTATGGGAAACCACTGGTTCGGATGAAGACTTGATTTGGATACGCTCAGAAACTCAGGGAATGGAACCAATGGGAAACCTTGCAGGACACTGTTAAATCATTATCACTGTTGTGAGGTACATATCATGAAATGCTGCTGACATTCAATGGTAGTTGTGGTAACCACAAATATTTTAGGTGCGATGGAATAAAATTCTAGTGTTATTAAAATGTTTGAATGAAATCCTGAGTCTTGTTTTTTTTTTTTTCTTCTTTTTTTTTTTTAAGTCATTAAATTCCAACATATTTAATTTGCTAATGGGAGTGTTGCTGTATTTCTGACTACACTCAATAACCACAATGAAACTTTTCCCCAGTCCAGCTTTGATTGTTATGCTAACCTGATCCAATCTAACATTCAAAATCTAGCAGTGGTATACACTATCGTACAACGGTTTGGGGTCGGCAAGACTTTTTAAGATTCTTAAAGAAGTCTTTTATGCTGAACAAGGCCAAAATAAAATGGTAAAAACAATAATAACGTGAAATATTATTACAATTATTCTTTATTATTATTAGGATTAATGGAGAGAGATGTACCATCTTGTTTTCGAGGGGTCGTATAGCATACTACGTAACACAATCATAACATAATAAAAACAAAACAAAATTACTATTAACAGTACATCAACAAACAAAAAACAAACACAAACAATAATGAAAATATTACACCACCAAGTTATCAGAATAGACAATAATAAATACACAACAAAATATACAATTGTATATTGTAATACATACACACATACATATACATATAAACAAGGTAAATAAATAAATAAGCATAATCAACATAAACAACAGTGACAGTTTCAATTATATCATAAGCAGTCTACCAATTAAAACACTTTCCTATTTTAATATGTTTTAAAATGTAATTTATTCCTGTGATCAATCTAAATTTTCTGCATCATTACTCCAGTCTTCAGCGTCACATGATCCTTCATAAATCATTCTAATATGATGATTTGATACTCAAGAAACATTTTCTGATTATGATCAATGTTGAAAACAGTTGTGCTGAATAAAAGTGAATTGAAAAAAAAATCGATGTGTATTAGGTTCTTCAAGACACTAGGGACACTATTATTTTATATTTTTACTTATTTATTTATATTTTTGAGCTCTGACCAAGATTCAGTTGTATTATGATTCTTTTTAAAATTGAAAATGTTTCACTATATTGGCATGATATGAAATGAACATAACACGTCCACCTGTTTTCATTGTACGTTTGTTACTATTTTTGTCTATTTGCATTCAATCTTCCATTGCTGATGTAATTTGACATCTGTCAATGCATGATGTCATCGCATTCCTGGCATGTCAGTCATTTACCGCTCCAGTGTTTCACTATTGTTCTCTCCTCATGAGCGTCAGCAGGGCCGGATTATGAACCGAACCGACGGGGCCACAGAGAAACTGAACACCAGGGCCTTTAAACACTACAGGCCGAGGCTGAATGATACATATGCTTGAAAATAAATAGTTTAGACTACCTAAAATGGACTATTTTACCTAATATCTGTCTATACTTCGTAATTGTATGCTCACTAGAGTTCTGTTTGGTTAGCTTAGCGACATGCTAACAACAAAGTATTGAAATCAATTGTAATGTAGTTGCTGGCAATGTAGAGTGGTCCAAATCCAAATCCAAACCCTAATGTAGAGTGTCCAAACAAGCCTCCCTGTGTGTTATCTGGTGTATGGTGATTAGATGCCCTTGATGGTCATTATCTGTTAAAACAGGACACTCAGTACTGGTGCCATAAACATAATCCTGTGCTTGTGCTTGAGCTTGTGCTTGTGTTGCCCTGCGACCTCAAGTTAAACATTATGAGATAAATGTTAGTTCATCAAGATTTATTACAGGCAGGGTGTAACTGAGTGTCTAACACACATGTGCTTTACGACTCACGGTATTGGTAACTGAGAAGCAAATCATGTGAAGACAAACACAGCCTGTTATTAAAGACGTCAAGAGAGATATGCTGGGTAACTGACCTGAAGCTGCGCATTTTCTGCTGTCCTGCTTCCATTACACTTCTGCTGAGCTCATGTTCGGGGCCGTGACTTCACTCTTAGCATCTTAAGGAGATCCTCAGGTGTTCTCGGCTGAACACAGGAGAAGAATGAAGAGATTTGCTCAAGATGAGCCTGATAACATTGAGCTTGAACTGACTGATGGAGTCTCCAGTCAGGTGAGGAAACAGACATATTATTATATCCCATCTCCTGAACTGTTGAGTTCAGCACAACTCACATTATAAACTCTCGTGTTATCTGGTGATGTATTTTTACTTTACTTCTGATTTTTGTATCTTTGTCTGTAGCCAATCTTTGCTCCTCCGGTCTCCGTGACCTCAGTTAAAGATGTGGGACGGTCAGTCGCTCACCTGGCGTCCTATACAAGAGGCCGCTGGAAACATGCTGCCCGCAGGCCTGTGAGGAAGAAACACACAGGTATTTACAGTAAATATACTCTCTCTCTCTCTCTCTCTCTCTCTCTCTCTCTCTCTCTCTCTCTCTCTCTAATATATATATATATATATATATATATATATATATATATATATATATATATATATATATATATATATATATATAAAGGGTTTTCTAACTTTTTACCTGCTTTGTATAATGTGGTTTTGAAGAGGGTTGTGATAATGCAAACTTTAATAATGGTGGAACATTTGTTTGATTACGATTACCCTTAGAAAAAGCTACTGTAGTTGTACTGTATGTGTGCATTGATGTATCAGAATGTAATAATGTTGTACTTTGAAATACCATTTGCTGAATTAATGTACCATGGTTCTTTGTGGCATTCCATGAAGTATTATCATTTTCAAATACCACAGTATAGTATTTTATATTATATGTATGAGTGCTATATATCTTTTTACATCAAAGAAAACCATGGCATTATCATAACACACATACATTAAAAAAATTACACTATCGATCAAGAATTTGGAATAATTACGTAAAGTTTCTTCTGCTCACCAAGGCTGCATTTATTTGATCAAAAATACAGTAAAACCAGTAATATTGTGAAATATTATTACAGTTTAAAATAAATGTTTTCTATTTTAATACATTTTAATTTAATTTATTCCTGTGATTCAAAATTGAATTTTCAGCATCATTACTCCAGTCATCAGTGTCACATGATCCTTCAGAAATCACTCTAATATGATGATTTGATGCACAAAGCATAAAAACATCTTGATTAATAATTATTTTAAACATAAGAATAATAATAAAAAAATAACTATTATATATATATATATATATATATTACAATATATATATATATATATATATATATATATATATATATATTACAATATATGTCCAAGGTAATACCATGGAACATGTCACAATTTTTTCATGGAACAATTATTTTTTTTTTTTTTATAATAAATAAAATAAATACCTATGGTACTTTTGTTTTCGGCGTAATATCAATCCTAAATCTGATTGTGTCTTTTTAGAGGAATATGTAGGCAACAAGTACAAGGGTCTGGCAACAGATGAAGACGCTGTAGATGGCCTGAAGAATATGAAGATCCAGCTGAATAAAAGGCTTCTGGATCACTTTCGAGATCTGGCGGCCAGCAATAAAGACACAGATGAGGTAACACGAAGCAAATGCTCCACGTTGGTGAATTTCGGGAGACGTGGTGTCATATTTGTCCGTGTCACACAGTGATATTGATTTTTGCTGTAGGTGGACCTGCAGTTGCTGAATGATGTCCTCACACATGGAGCCGACCCAAACTCAGCAGACAAATACGGGCAAACGGCCCTGCATGAGGTTAATGTTTGACTCCTTATGTAAGATGTATATGCCATAAATGATCATTCTGTGATGTAAATGTTCAGCTCATGCTTGGAATTGAAATATTGAGAGTATATGTCACGCCTTGCCTATAAACAGCTGTAAAGCATTCACAGATGTTTGTGTTTCTGGTAGATATCTCGGGCGTGGAACGTGGACGTGATGCGGTTTTTCCTGGAAAGAGGGGCTGATTTTCAGAGGGCCGATGCCTTTGGAGTGACGCCTCTTCATGTGGCGGCCGCTCTGGATTATGAGGAGATGATGCGCTTCCTGTTAGAAAGAGGAGGTGTGTGATATCAGGACTCACCACAATCCACAATTTGTCTATCAGGAGTTTAAGATAAAATTGTGATTTTTAAATAAATTGGCCATAACATATAGGGATTTGAAAGGAAAATGAACTTAGATAAGCCATTAAAAGATAAGCCACATATATACTGTATTGAAAAGTTTTGTTGTTGTTGTTGTTGTTGAAGAAACTAATACCTTTATTCAGCAGGTTCACATGAAATTGTTCAAAAGTGACAGCAAAGACATTTATGATAAATGCATTCAAAATAAATGCTGTTCTTTTGCAATGTCCTGGAAAATGTGTTTTCCGCAAAATTATGAAGCATCACGACTGTTTTCAACATTGATAATAATCAGAAATGTTTTCTGAGCATCGAATTATCATATTAGAATGATATCTGAAGGAAAAATTCAGCTTTGACCACAGTAATAAATTACATTTTTAACATCAGAATTTCACTGTTACTTCAAATGTTACTGTTTTTACGGTATTTTTGATCAAATAAATGCAGCTTTGGTGAGACTTATCTCAAAAATGAATTAAATAATTAAATAAATCATAACTTTTGTACGGTAACGTGTATGTTGTCTCTGAATTGTTCACTGTAACGGCAGCGGACATTGAAGCTCGCACACTGAAACACAAGCAGACTCCGCTGCACTTTGCTGCTAAGAATGATGCCGTTGGCGGAGTTAGGATGTTGCTGCAGCACGGGGCGGACATCGCTGTTCGAGACTATAAAGAGAGGACGCCTCTACAGCTGGCTGCAATCTTCGGTAAGGCTTTTATTAGCAGTTCACATGTACAGATAGGCCCGAGTGGGGCTCAAACACCTGACCTTTTGACTAGACAAGCCACGAGGTCAGACCTAATGCATGTCCTCAAGCTCTAACAGTGGACAAACCTGATGACTGCAGTCGAAGAAGTCTCTTCTGTTTTGACGTCTGCATCCCTGGGTATGATGAGAGTTCTTGTTACGTACAGATCGGAGTGAGACGGCACGTTTGCTGCTGGGGTTTGGAGCTGATGCTGGAGTGCAGGACTCAGACGGACAGCTCTGCATTACTGCCATGATCACTAAAATGAGTCCTGTGGTGAGTACTCAAACACTGTTATGGTTATAGTACAAGATAATCAACATTCGTAGATTAGTAGATGCTTCCAAAGTGACCGTCGAATGAAAGAAATACTAGAAAAGGCCATTAATCCAAGATGGATTCAATACAAGTATTGCTACTACATTTTTGGAAATACCAAAGTAATGCAATACTAGAGGAGACGCAAGTGTAACAGTTTTTGCAAGGTTTATCTGGAGATTGCAATCATGTGGCATAATGAAGTCTAGTGAAGAAAATTCAGTTCATACCTCATTAAAAAAAAATAACATTACATAAGATGACTGTTTTTAGTATAATAATTGAAATATAACTCACATAAGTGAATAATTTTACATTATTTTAAATGTATTATTTATGCTTATAAAAAAAGCAAGCTTCACATTCCTGTTTTTGAACCCTAAACGATTAGTTTGATAATTACATAGTAAAAAATACACTACTGCATTTGGGGTCAGTACGATTTTATTCAAACAAAATTAATACTTTTATTCAGCAAAGATTCATTAAACTGATTAAAAGTGACAGTCAATAATTCTAAAACACTTTTAAAACAATTTCAATTTCTATTTATCACAGAATTCTAAAAAAAAAAAAAAAAAAAATCATGGCTTCCACAAAAATATGAAGCAGTGCAATTGGTTTCAACATTGATAATAATGAGAAATATTAGAATGATTTCTGAAGGATCATGTGACACTGAATACTGCAGTAATGATGCTGAAAATTCAGCTTTGATCAGGAATAAATTACATTTTAAAATATATTCAAATAGAAACTTTGTTCATATTTTACAATATTACTGTATTTTTGATCAAATAAATGCAGCCTACAAAAAAACCAAACTTTTGAACAGTGCTGTACTATTCTCAGTACACTTCTCAGTGATCATCATCTTGGTCTCGACAGGCTGATCTGGCAATGAATCAGTTCCTTATGAAAGACCGAATAGCCCGACAAAAGTTCTACTACCTTCATCTTCTGGAGCCAAAGCCGGCCGACAAGACAAACCCAAAAGGTTCTGATCCGTCATCACCGGTACACATCTTTAAACATATTTCATACAAAGTTCCCCGGTACAGGTGTTGCTGCATTGGGTTATGAGAGCTGTCTCTGTCCACAGCTGGAGTTTATAGTCAATGAAGGGAAACTGGACCTCATCATGCACCCTGTAGTGCTCAAACTCATCACTGTCAAATGGAACTTGTATGGCAGGTAAACCGTATCAAAGTCCAGCGCTGATGCATGGAGAAACACGGGCTGTGATTCACATCACATTAAATGTTTTCCTACAGAACGGGCGCCTGGATACTCCTGCTTTTCAACTTCCTATTTATCGTGTCCTGGACAACAGTAGCCATATCTGTGTCAGTTCGTCCAGATGGAGATCGCTACAATCTTCCTCAGGTCAGACTAACTGCAGTTTATAGTCAATGGTCCACTTTAGACATTCTACTAACTCTTAAGTAACATTGCAACTACTTATCTCATTAGAGTATTAGTAGACTGTTAGGTTAGGGTTCGGGTTAGTAGTATAAGTTGACATGTAGTTGCAAATTTACTAGAAGTAGAATGTCTAAAGTGGACCACTGAAATAAAATGTAACCTAGTCCTAATTGATCAGTAATTTTGATATGTACAGTAGGTGACAAAATTGATGGACAGCCTAGGAAAATTTGCATCTTCACCCTTTATTCGAATATTAGTAAGCATAGTGTGTAGTTGTGCTTGGAGTTAATTTGTGATAACGCAATGAATCACGCCAAAGTGTGTGGTCATAATTTCTGCCCAGGCTGGCAAAAATAGTCAATGTATGCCTTTTCCTGTGAGCTTTTTGCTTTTTGCTTTTCCATACTTTTTTTTATTTTTATTTTTTTTACAGTAAAATAAAACCTGTAGCTTACCAGTTGCTTTTTTCCCCAAACAAATGTTGTCAGATAAAAGACCCGAACCAAGTTTAGTGTTTTAAAAATAAAACTATAACATATTTCCCTCATATTTTGGTGGTTTAATCAAACTTGTAGGGTCATTAAAATCATTATTCCCTCTGGACATCACTTATGGTCTCTACTGTAGGCTATAGACCCCATGAAACGAACACAGTTTTCCGTCGTTCGGATGAGACGTTAAACCGAGGTCCTGACTCTCTGTGGTCATTAAAAATCCCAGGATGTCCTTCGGAAAAAGAGTAGGGGTGTAACCCCGGCATCCTGGCCAAAATTTGCCCCTTGGCCTCTGTCCATCATGGCCTCCTAATCATCCCCATATACTGATTGGCTTCATCTCTGTCTCCTCTCCACCGATAAGCTGGTCCAGGTGATGCTGCACATTGGTGGTGGTTGAGGAGATTCCCCATTCCATGTAAAGCCTTTTGAGTACCCAGAAAAGCGATATATAAATGTAGCGAATTATTATTATTATTATTATTATTATTATTATTATTCCTGTGTTGATGTTCCAGGGCATATTTAACATTATGTAGAACACGCAATGCAAACAGCTGTATGAGCACTGGAATATTCCTCTTTCTTGCTTATAAACACACACACACTCATCCAGTACATGCACTGCTGTTGGCAGGACTGGTGGCGTGTGTTGCTGGTGGTTTTGGCACTGGTGCTGACGGTGGCCGCGGTGTACAGGGAAGTGATGGAGATTGTGAGATCTGGGAGGAAACTGAAGCACTGGCAGTGTTGGACTGTACAGAAGATCAATGAGGACTTGAGCTGCTCGCACCCCATGTGGCCTGAGGTAACATAACAAACCCATACAGCTCTTATTCAAGAGATGAAGGATATCATAAGCTTATGGACTTATCTCACAATCTGAATAGAAACGTTTTGATGTTTAAATGGATCCCATGTTTTGGCATGTATTTTAAAGGGTTGTTTCATCCTATAATGAAAATTCTGTCGTCATTTACTCACCTTCACATCAAGCATATTTGAGCTTCCGTTTACCATATTTGATGTGCGTTGATCAATATTTGTATGTGAATAAAATGTTAAGTTAAATCTGTACATCATTATAAAGCAGTCATTTCTCTTTAGAAAACTTGGATTAAACCTAACCACTCAATTCAAACGTTTAAAATGTAAATGCAAAACTTAAACATTATGTGTGTCCACATTTTGTGATAAAATTGTACTGCCTTGTCTGTACAATGTAAAAAAAAAAAAAGCCCGAGTGCGAGAACCAATGAGGTTCATTCTCGTGTTACGCAGCACGTTTGAGCTTCAGCAAGAACCAATGAGTAAATAAAAAATAAAAATAAAAAATAAAAAACATGTAATAAACAATATATAAAAAACAATAATAAAATACACAATTGTAATAATTCATATTTTTTGCTTTGTAATATAGGAACGCAATTACTTAGAAGGCCAAATTAAGTATATTCGAAACCTGAAAGGAACCTACACTCAGGACCCCTGGTAATGTACTCACAATAAGCCAATGTAGAATGTGAAAGAGTGTGCAAAAAAATGAATATACTAAGTATGCTGATGTGTCGCCCACAGGAATATCTTTGATTGGCTCGTGTATTTGCTGCTGCTGGCCGTTCTGGGCATCCACTTGACAGACGTATTCCTAGTGTCCGACACACTTCGACAGAACAGTCTTCGCCTCTTCGCAGTGTCCATTATTTTCCTGTGGTTAAGGCTAATGAAGCATGTCCGTGCTTTTAGGTAATTTACCATTTTGAAAGTAACTTTGGGATCTTGCAGGTCAAGAATATTTGATTTTAGAGGAACTGATTATGATTTCCAAAAATCAAATAACCCATACTATATCTTTCCTTGCGGAGTGAAATGAAAAACTGAAAATGTAATTTGAAATGTTTGAAATGCAAAACAAATGCAGGATGATTTAAGTCTACACTGCCGGTCAACAGTTTGGAATAATTAGGATTTGTTTATGTTTTTGAAAGAAGTCTCTTCTGCTCACTATAAGGCTGCATTTATTTGATGAAAATGCATGAATATTGTGAAATATTATTACAATGTAAAATAAATGTTTTCTAATAGAATATATTTTAATTTGTCAATTATTCCTGTGATCAAAGCTGAATTTTCAGCATCATTACTCCAATATTCAGTGTCACATGATCCTAGTTTGGGGTAAGTAAAAATTAAAAGAAGAAAGAAAGAAAGAAAGAAAGAAAGAAAGAAAGAAAGAAAGAAAGAAAGAAAGAAAGAAAGAAAGAAAGAAAGAAAGAAAGAAATTAATACTTTTATTAAATTGTTCAAAAGTGACAGTAAAGACTGTTTTCAACATTGATAATAATCAGAAATGATTCTTGAGCAGAAAATCATATTAGAATAATTTCTGAAGGATCATGTGACACTGAAGACTGGAGTAATGATGCTGAAAATTCAACTTTGCATCAATAAATTACATTTTAAAATATATTACCATAAAATAGTTATTTTAAATTGTAATAATATTTCACAATATTACGGTTTTCATTTTCAAAATGGCTGAATCATAAATTCTCCACTGCTCAATTGTGTTTTAAAGGATGTATGCTAAAATAAACAGTTTTTTAAAGGGGGGTCATGAAGCGTCTATAATCGTGGTCACCTGAGAAAAAACTCGAGAATATCGGCTCTGTAGGAACACCTGGTCAGTGGCAGTTACCATAGATACTCGTGCTGCAAAGCAAGGCCCTCAGATATAATGACAACACCTTTACGGTCTCCTGGATGCTACGGCACACAGAGCGCCTGAAGCCGAACTGAACCACCTGCTCAGTGACCCGAACAACAGTGCTGCCGTATCTCAGGTTTCTCTGAGACTCCACAGGTGGCCATCTCTTTGTGAGCTAGGTAACCATGGGAATATATGTGTTACAGTCACCATAGAAACATAAGGACATGGCGGTTTGCACACCATGTACTCAGTCACTTCTAAATGCTACTGCAGTATTTGCACTTTTCAAGGAATAATTGGCCACTTTTTCCAGCCTTTTCCCATTGTTTCCATAGGGATTGCAAAAATAACTCTGTCAAGACTAAGACCAAATAAACCAAATTAACCAGCTCCAAGATAAATCACAATATTAAAAAACTTTGGTTTAAAAAAAAAAATAGCAGAAAAAATAGCAGCACTTACTGTTTTCAACATTGATTATAATAATCAGAAATGTTTCTTGAGCAGCAAATCAGCATATTTGAATGAATTCTTGAGGATCATGTAACACTGAAGACTGGAGTAATGATGCTGAAAATTCAGCTTTGATCACTGGAATATATATATATTACCAGGTATTTTAAATTGTAATAAAATTTCACTATATTTATGTTTTTACTGTATCAAATAAGTGCATCTTTGGTGAGCAGAAGTGATTTCTTTCAAAGACAGTATAATATCTTAGGGTCTCAACTTTCAAAGAGTAGTGTACTATTATAAAGTGAATGAAACTTTGCAAAAGACGTAATTGAGTCAAAAATTACAGTACAATTTCTCTATGGTGTCAATTAAAGGGATAGTTCCCCAAACACGACAATTGTGCCATTTACTCACCCTCATGTTGTTCCAAACCTATACATTTCTTTGTTCTGAAGGAACACGGATATATTTTGAAGAACCCCATTGACTTTATTTGTATGAACAAAAAAGATTAAGACATTTGTCAAAATATCTTCTTTTGGGTTTTGTAGAAGAAAGAAATCCATACTGGTTTCGAAGGACATGAGGGTGAGTAAATGATGAGATTTTAATGATTTTCACTTCTGAAAACTGATCTTTGCACTCTATTAGCCTTAGCCAACACCGTGACACATGATTGTACTCCAGGTAAATGGCTGATGTTATTCTCTAGAGCTATGGGTCCCTTCATTGTCATGCTGGGGAAGATTGCAGGAGACGTGCTGCGTTTCCTCTTTCTCTATATAGAGATCTACATTCCATATGCCTGTGCCTTCTGGATCATATTTGGAGGTACTGTCACAAAGACTTACAGTATAGTTAAAGACATGATGCATGAGACATAAACGTTTCCTCTATTGCTCTCAGGTTTAGCTGAGGTGTCCAGTATGAAGACGGTTCCTGAGCTGCTCTACAGCCTGTACCGCATCACCCTGGTGGATGAGTATGAGTTTAATGCCATGGTGGATGTGGACCCAGTGATGGCCTACCTTCTCTGCGGAACATTTCTGGCCCTGTCTGCTATTCTCTGTGTTAATTTACTGATTGCTCTGCTTTCTGACACCTTCCAAAGGTATTAATAAGTCATGTACTTTTATGATATGCATGTTAGGGGTGTAACGGATAACGACATATCAATATGAATCAATGCCAACAAATGAAACAAGCATTTCATGTTTTAAATAAAGGATGAAGATATACATTTTCCTAGGCCTGACATCAATTTTGGCCACTACTGTATATTTTAAGATGCATTGAAACTTTCATGTAAGACGCATTTTCGTCAAAGTGCGCATTCTCTTTTAATCTGTTCAAACACCATGATTGTGATGCAGCAACCTAGAAGATGTCAAATTGTCAATGACAATTTTTCTGTTCGGGATGGTTGGGGGATGGGGATGTTCCCCTCAGTCTGTGTACAATCGCTTTCCGGTCGGGGGGGTTGGGAGGGGGTGTCGGTAGGAGAAAGTGGATGGGGGTTGGGTATGCCTCCCTCGGTTTTGTTCGCAATTGTTTTCCGGGTGAAGTGGGAGTGGGGGAGTTGGAAGTGGTCCGCTCGGGAGGGTTGGAGATGTCCCCCTCGTTTTGTGTTGGTGGTTGCATTCTGAGTGGTGGAGATGGAAGTCATCCGTTCGGGAAGGTTGGAGATGTCCCCCTCGTTTTTGTTTGCGATTGCGTTTTGAGTGGTGGAGATGGAAGTCGTCCGTTCGGGAAGGTTGGAGATGTCCCCCTCGTTTTTGTTTGTGATTACGTTTCCGAGTGCTGGAGTTGGAATTGGTCCATTCGGGAGGGTTGGAGATGTCCCCCTCGTTTTTGTTCGCGGTTGCATTCTGAGTGGTGGAGATGGAAGTCGTCGGTTCGGGAGGGTTGGAGATGTCCCCCTCGTTTTTGTTCATGATTGCGTTTTGAGGGGTGGAGATGGAAGTCATCCGTTCGGGAAGGTTGGATATGTCCCCCTCGTTTTTGTTTGTGATTACGTTTCCGAGTGCTGGAGTTGGAATTGGTCCATTCGGGAGGGTTGGAGATGTCCCCCTCGTTTTTGTTCACGGTTGCATTCTGAGTGGTGGAGATGGAAGTCGTCCGTTCGGGAAGGTTGGAGATGTCCCCCTCGTTTTTGTTCGCGATTGCGTTCTGAGTGGTGGAGTTGGAATTGGTCCATTCGGGAGGGTTGGAGATGTCCCCCTCGTTTTTGTTCATGATTGCGTTCCGAGTGGTGGAGTTGGAAGTCGTCCATTCGGGAAGGTTGGAGATGTCCCACTCATTTTTGTTCATGATTGCGTTTTGAGTGGTGGAGATGGAAGTCGTCCATTCGGGAAGGTTGGAGATGTCCCCCTCGTTTTTGTTCGCGATTGCGTTCTGAGTGGTGGAGTTGGAAGTGGTCTGTTCGGGAGGGTTGGGTAGTAGGGATGTTCCCGTTGGTCCATTCACAATCGTTTTCCGGGGATGAGGGGGGCATTCGGTGCAGGGCCACCCCTCTGTCCATTTGGCACGGTGCCCCATGCGGTCACACCAGTTGCACCACCCTAGGGATGGCCCTAATCTTCAAACAATTGATGATCTCATGTGAGATTTGATAGAATTTTTTTTTTTTTTTTTTTTATGGATGTCCCAATTGGGATAAAGGATTTGCAGTTTTCAAAGAGTTCTTGTGCAAATACAACTGGTTGTGTAAAATAGGCACATATTATTGTTATATTTATATATTGATTGCACACCCCTGAATCTAATAAAATTTGTAATCTTTGGTGCCATGTTTTGAGCTATCTGCAAATTCTGTATTGCTGGCTAAGAGAATTGATGCTAGATCATTTCGTAATGAAACGTTCGATTAACAGCCCTAACGTTTATTGTGCATTTTGGGCACGATGGATATGCTCACTGTGAACTCTCATTGTACGGAAAACGACCTGGGTAGAATTTTCATTTTTGGGAGCACTATTCCTTTAACCCTTTTGCTGAACGCTTATGTTTGCAGGGTCTATGACAACGCGCTGGCCAATGCGGTGATGCAACAAGCAGCGATCATTCTGCAGATAGAGGAATCCATGTCTTGTCTGAGACGTTGCTATGACAACGAGCACATCCACCGCCATTGCGCCCCGCTTGGAGAATTATTTGATGATGATGTCACCACTAACCCAGATCAGCATGCAGAGATGAAGAAGCTTACGGAACAGATCAAGGTTTCTACGTTAACAACTACTGGAAGTTATATTTTAAATGTCTTTTCTTATATTGCAGAATAACTGAAACTTTGCATGCTCTGCAGGATACTTTAGATAAATATCTGAACATCCAAAGAGAGACAATCTCACCTCAGTATGCAGATGCCAGAGATGTCACAAGGTTGGTAGATTGAACATCCTGGAACTTACTGGGCTTAGATTGTTGCATTTTTCGTGTTACCATCTTTATTACATGTATTGTGACAAGTGATGTTCCTGGAAAGGCTGCCTAACATACGTATGTTGTTTTTGTTTCAACAGAAGGAGAAGCGTCGCACCTCCAGAGAGAGAAGAACATCTCAAGACTCTTCACAGACTTCAGAAAGACCAGCAGAAGCAGAGTCAGGACCTGAGTGAGCTGAAGGCTGAAGTGAAGGAACTCCACAGTTTGCTGCTCAATCTGACCCAGCCCCGGACAAACTCAACATCATGTAAGAGACTTCTGCACTTATTATGGAAGTCTGTGGGGCAAACATGCTGTTCATTGCAAGTTCATTTCTGCCCATTTTTACTGGTTTTAATGAGGTAGTCATTGGATCTAAATTATTGTCTGTGCATGGTTAATGACAAAGTGCAACTTAGGTTCATCCAGAATATTCATTTAAGTCATGTTACTGGTGTTTCTGCAGCCACTGATGAGGATAAGACACACTCAGAGACAAAGCAACTTTAAACCGGATAGCAAAACCTCTGAAACTGATCAATGAACTACTGAAATCAACACCGAATCCACCAGGAGCAAGACTTGGAAAGGATTTCTGTGTAGCAAGTCATACGTGAATTTGTGACCAACATTTATTTTATTATTTTATTCTTAAGTTATGCATTGTACCAAGTTACTGTAACAATATAGGTTTGCATCTGTGTATATTAAAGTGACTTTATCTTAATTATTAAGGTTTTATTATATTATATGTGAGAGAAGACCAAGTCTATTTCTCTGAATTGTTCACCCATGCATTTTTTTTCTTCATTATTTTCTCGCCCTCATGCCATTCAAAACTCATATGCTGTTAATACACACACTGCTGGTCAAAAGTTTTTTTTATGTTTTTGAAAGAAGTCTCTTCTGCTCACCAAAGCTGCATTTATTTGATCAAAATACAGTAAAACAGTAATATTGTGAATTACAATTTCAAATAAATGCTTTCTATGTTAATATATTGTAAAATGTAATTTAGGCCTATTATTGTGATCAAAGCTGAATTTTCAGCATCATTACTCCAGTCTTCAGTGTCACATGATTGTTTCTTGAGCTGCAAATCCGTATATTAGAATGATTTCTGAAGGATCATGTGACACTGAAGAAATGATGCTGAAAAATCTGCTTTGATCACAGGAATAAATTCTTTTCTTTAACCCTTTCATGCATGAATTATGATAACCTCAGTCAGGATTTTTTTTCCTGTGTGTTTTTATTGCTCTTAGGGCATGAAAAACAAGAATTGATTTTTATTTTATTTTTTTACAAATTTTTCAAAGAGATCTTCAGATTTCCACTTGAGTGGACAGCATGCGGTTATGGTTTAAACTGAAGATATACTGTATTAAATATAAGACAATAATCAAACAGATAAAGTATGTGAATTTAACAAACTAATCAATACAATTATATCAAAACTATAAAATATATACAAAAAATAGAAATGCGAAATATTGCAAAGGCTTCATATAACTTCATACAAGTTGCACTTCGCTTATCTTTGATATCAGAACATGAGGACGTGATTCCATCAGAATGTTCTACAGCCTGTCACAACTGTGGAAACCACTCAGATGCTCCCTCCAGTGCACCAGAGTATGGAGATTTACCCTTATTAGCTGATAATTCTGATTATGTTCAAGATATGTCCATCTTGACATTTCTATCATAGCCCTCCTCTGAGAAAAACTAGCGATACGTGTTTTCAATCTCATCTGAAATGATCAGTGTTGGGGGTAACGCATTACAAGTAACATGCATAACGCATTCAGATTACTTTTTTGATGTTACAAGTAAAGTAATGTGTTACAAGTAACATGCATTACGTATTCAGATTTGTTTTTTATGTTACGAGTAATGTATTGTAACATGCATTACCTAATGAGATTACTTTTTGATCTAATAAGTAATTAACTACAGCTAATGTGCATTACCTAATCAGATTACTTTTTGATGTAACGAGTAAAGAAACGCATTACAAGTAACATGCATTACGTAATCAGATTACTTTTTGATGTTATGAGCAAAGAAACGCATTACAAGTAACATGCATTACGTAATCAGATTACTTTTTGATGTTATGAGTAAAGAAACGCATTACAAGTAACATGCATTACATAATCAGATTACTTTTTGATGTTATGAGTAAAGAAACGCATTACAAGTAACATGCATTATGTAATCAGATTACTTTTTGATGTTATGAGTAAAGAAACGCATTACAAGTAACATGCATTACGTAATCAGATTACTTTTCGATGTTATGAGAAAAAAACGCATTACAATAACGTGCATTACGAAATCAGATTACTTTTTGATCTAACAAGTAAAGTAATGCATTACAAGTGTCATACATTATGTAATCACATGACTTTTTTCAATGTCAATAAAAATTACATTCTAATAATACAAATACATTTATTAACAGTAAAAAAAGTCACTGCAGATTAAGTTTTAAGTTTCAAAAACAATATTCATATTATAATTATGAATTGTAGCTAAAATATAGCAATTGATGCATGAAGTCCACTACAGTGGACATGAGTGGGGGGCGCCCGCGGAACCCGCGCACAACCGGCTGGATGGATGTTTCCTGCAAAGTCTTCTAGACCCGCGCCTTTTCTTCCTGAGCTTCATGAAGAAGTCGCGAAGTCCTGGAACGCCCCCTTCTCAGCCAGAGTGCGCACCTCTGTTTCAGCAGCATTCTCCGTAGTCGACGATGCTAAAAACAGAGGATATCTCTCTCTTCCTCCAGTGGAAGAAGCTGTAGCAGCCCATCTTTGCCCGCCCTCTGCTGGACGGCGTGCTAAGACGGCGCTGCCTTCTAAAGCTTGCCGCACTACTTCAGCTATACACAGTCGCGCTTACACCGCTGCTGGACAGGCTGCACCTGCGTTGCACACAATGGCCATTTTGCAAATCTTCCAGGCCGACCTTCTCCGTAAATTGGACGAGGAAGGACCGGAAGCTATCTGCGTCCCGGACCTGAGAAGCGCCACGGATCTGGCTCTTCGCGCCACTAAGTCCGCTGCACAGGCCATAGGGCGAATCATGGCTTCTCTCACCGTGGCTGAGAGACACTTATGGCTGACGCTCTCTGAGATGCCGGACTCTGAGCGCTCCGCGTTCCTCGATGCCCCCATCTCTTCTGCCGGCCTCTTTGGGTCTTCCGTCAAAGATTTCGCGGATAGATTCGCTGAGGTACAGAAAACGTCACAGGCCATGAGGCACTTTTTGCCTAAGCGCTCCAGCTCCGCAGCCGGGACACAAGACCACGCTCTCGCTCTGCTGGCCGCCGCCCCCGCCGCGTGGGCCCCAGCCTAAGATCGAAATAAAGCCCGAGGCCTCAAAGTCTTTCTAGCCAGCCTAGGGAAACGACGGTGTTCAAGTCCCGCTGTGGCCAGACTTCCACCAAAACTTCTCGCTCGTTCAGTTCCAGTAAATGCGACTGTTCCAGTGTATTCAGCAGTAAACAAATCGGTACCACAGCCCGTTTTCCTGCACACAAACGCCGTTTTTACGGTGACCCAGATAAATCCCATAAAGAGTGTATTTTCTGGTATTCCGGCCACGGCCGATGGTGTTATGAGTGTTCATTCCTACACACAAGCACTGCCTGCCAAAATACAGGGCTCGCACACATAAAATCGACTCATGTCGATTGTGCATCAAACGTAGTGAATGTGCCCACGACCAGTGCCCACAAACACTACACACTGCATGTCCCACGGTTTCTGTAAAAACGAAACTAACACACATACAGTCAGCTCACGGCGACGGTGTTTTCAGTGCAGTAAATGCGCCCGCTGTCCCGCGCCCGCATTCGCTCGCTTTCCCTCGGCAACCCGCCGTAAGAGAGTCGAGCGCGGGCAGGCTGCCCGCTGCGATCAGCGCGCCCCCCGCCTCGAACGCTACAAGCGCGATGTTTGTGTTTCAGCACACCGGAGCTCTCCGGTCGCCACCATGTCGCGGCCAGAGCCCAGATTTCATTCAACCCCTAGCTATTCATGCAAGTGCGTGGGCAAAGCTTCCGGGGGTATCAGAATGGGTGCTAAACATCATAAAGAGAGGCTATTCGCTACAGTTCGCTCGACGTCCCCGCCGTTATGCAGCGCGAATCGAAACTATGGTGAAAGAGGAAGTAGCACATCTACTTCGAGCCGAAATAGCGAAACTGTTGAGCAAAGGGGCCATAGAGCCTTTATCTCAAGCTCAGAGCGAAGGGGGTCTATACAGCAGATACTTTCTGGTTCCAAAAAAAGACGGGGGTCTCAGACCCATTCTAGATCTAAGACAGCTGAACAGAGTGCTTTCAAAACGCCGGTTCAGAATGCTCACGACCAGGAAAATCCTCACGCAAATTCGCCAAGGGGACTGGTTTATGTCAATAGATCTGAAGGACGCGTATTTCCAAATACAAATAGCGTCACGTCACAGGAGCTTCTTGAGATTCGCCTTCGAGGGCCAGGCTTATCAATACACAGTCCTGCCGTTCGGCTTGTCCCTACACGGCGCTCGCACCCCTGAAACTCCGGGGCATGCGAGTTTTGAACTACCTGGACGATTGGCTGATTCTAGCTCGATCACAATCAGAGCTCATAGAACACAGGACCATTTTACTCGAGCATCTCGAGAATCTAGGTCTCAAAGTCAATTGGGCGAAGAGTTCACTGTCTCCCAGTCAGAGAATTTCTTTTCTGGGCTTGGAACTGGACTCGCTGTCTGTGACAGCTCAGCTATCGCCACAGCGCAGGCTGGACATCCAGTGCATGACGAAATCCTTCCGCCGCGGCACTACAGTGCCGCTCAGAAGGTTTCAGAAAATGCTGGGTCTCATGGCCTCAGCATCATCAGTGCTCCAGCTGGGTCTGCTTCGCATGCGCCCACTGCAGTTCTGGCTAAAAGCGCGAGTACCATGGCGAGCTTGGACCTCTGGTCTTTTTCGCCTCAAGATCACTCAGGGATGCATCGCAGCCCTGAAATCTTGGAAAGTGACCGACTGGTACCGGTCAGGTGTAAGCCAGGGGACTTCCTCGAGTGTGATGGTGGTGTCTACGGATGCTTCCACCTCGGGATGGGGAGCGCTGCTCGAGGGCAGACCATTCTTCGGCCAGTGGTCAGAATGGGAAAAGCTCCTACATATAAACTGCCTGGAAATGATGGCAGTCGACAACGCGCTGAGGCGCTTTTGTCCCCGAATAAAAGGACACCACTTCTTGGTCCGTTCGGACAACATGTCAGTGGTGTCCTATATAAATCACCAGGGAGGTATCAGATCCCGAAACCTGTACAGGCTGACGGAACGCCTCCTGGTTTGGGCTCAGCACAATCTGCGCTCGCTGAGAGCAGCGCATGTGCCAGGCCATCTGAACTTGGGACCAGACAGACTGTCCAGGAACAATGTTCCGGCAGGAGAATGGTCTCTACACCCACAGACAGTCCAACTGCTGTGGAAAACTCTCGGCAGAGCGAAGATAGACCTGTTTGCGTCTCAAGAAAACGCTCACTGTCCGGAGTTTTTCTCCAAGAGCAGGGATGCGCTGGCCCACGTCTGGCCCCGCTGCCCGGTCTATGCTTTTCCCCAAGTTCCTCTCCGACCTCAGGTACTAGAGCGAATCAGGGAAAACGGATGCTCAGTGCTGCTAGTGGCTCCGTTCTGGAAGAACCAGGCTTGGTTCCCAGTTCTGATGCAGCTGTCAAGCACTCCCCCATGGCCAATACCAGTGAGGAGGGACCTCCTCTCTCAGGCCAAGGGCTTGATCTGGCATCCTTGCCCAGAGCTGTGGTCCCTACATGTGTGGGCCATCAATGGGTACCCGCTAACCTCCCAGTGGGAGTGTTAAACACGATCACGCAAGCTAGGGCTCCGTCTACTAGACGGCTCTACTCTTCGAAATGGTCTGTGTTTTATAGCTGGTGCGCAGCTCGTGGTATATCACCCACAGACTGTGGAGTGACAGAGGTTCTCTCCTTCCTACAAGAGCTACTGGACAAGGGTAGAACCCCTTCCACGCTCAAGGTTTATGTGGCGGCTATAGCGGCGTTCGCTAAACCGACGCTCGGCCAGTCACTGGGGAGAAACGATCTGGTCATCCGCTTCCTTAGAGGAGCTAAGAGGTTAAATCCTCCCAGACCCCCCTCAGTTCCCGTTTGGGACCTTTCTACGGTTCTGAAAGCCATGAAGGGGCCCCCATTCGAGCCAATACGGTCAATAGACATCAAACCCTTGTCTTTCAAGACAGCGTTTCTTCTGGCTCTCGCTTCTGTGAAGCGCGTCGGGGACTAGCTGCATCGAAACAGACCCTGTCCAGGTGGATAGTTGATGCTATAGCGCTGGCTTACACTTCTAAGAGCTTGCAGTGCCCATTAGGTGTCAAAGCGCACTCCACTAGAGGCATGGCCTCATCGTGGGCTTGGTATAGCGGGATTGCCTTGCAAGATATCTGTATGGCGGCAGGCTGGGCCTCCCCGTCTACATTTATAAGGTTTTATAACCTAGAGGTTCCTGCTTTGCAGGCTAAGCTACTTTCGGTCCATTAAATCAGAACTATCTGCCCCGACGCTATCGGCTCAGGATTCTGAAACTGCTTGAGCAACGCTCGCAGATCGATCAAATATCTCTAACGGGCAGTGTATAAGACCCATTATATTCATCTGTCCAGGCTGATTTCTTGCCCTAGCAGTGTGAAACCATATAAATGGCCCCTTATCAGGTGCTATTCATTTAGGGATGACGCTATCAGCCCCCTTCCCGTACTCTCTGTGAGTCCCTTATGATTTTGCACTATATGAGCCCCGGGCGCCTGCCCTTGGGACTTTGGTGTTGGATCTCAGCACGCACGGCGTTTTACACTGTGTTCCCCATAGCGTAAGATACTTATGCAGTACGAGAGACCTCTCGTAAGAGAACGTACTCGGTTACTAACGTAACCTCGGTTCTCTCTAGAAGAGGGAACGAGTACTGCGTATCTTTGCAGTGCATGCAACAAGCTCTGGTTCGCTTTGGCAATGAAAACCAGTGTGATCAGCCTATCAATCCATATTTATTAGGCCCATGCCACGTGAGTTTCGGCGGGAAGTGACGTAGTGGGCGCGAAGCGCCCCCATTGGATCTGACGTCACGGGGGCCTTTCTCGATAGGCTGCTGCAGTTGCCGCAGGTCAGCCAATAGGCACGCGAGCCGTCTTGCCTATGCCTTTACATTATTTAAAAATTAAAGGATAATTTTTGGCTTCAGTATCTCGCGGAAAAGAGATTTCCCCATAGCGTAAGATACTTACGCAGTACTCGTTCCCTCTTCTAGAGAGAACCGAGTACGTTTTCTCTCAATCTAAAATCAAAACTTGGAAAATTTTACTGTGATATGACTCATTAGATATTGCTTGATGCTGCAATATTTTTTTTTACCTACAAGAGTCTCCTAGGATAGAAGGAATGGGTGGATATTCTGGAGCAACTTGGCATGTCTGACTGACCCTTGGCCATCTTGGTTTGGAGGGGTAAATAAATCGAAACACAACGGCTTGCCACTTGGTTGCAATTTATAGGATGATGCACCAGGGTCCAATGAAGAGGCTGATGTGCAACTTTGCCATAAAAACCCGTGCAAATTCAAGAAAATGCTTTTTTAATAGCTGTCCACTGTAGTGACCACAATGCGTGAAAGGGTTAAATAGTTATCTTAAATTGTTATAATATTTAGGATATTCAGAAGGAACAGAACATCAGGAGGAACAGAAAGAACATGTAAGTATTATTCATATTCACTTATAGTCTTACTTAAAAATGTGATGTCATGCCAGGTTTGGCATCACTGATAGATCAACTGGCCTATGGGTGATTGAAAAATAACTGCATAATGATGTTGCAAAAATGCACTAGAAAAGCCTTCACATCATGAGCACCTCTATGAAACATATGTAGGGAGTTTATTAGAGAAATAACAGCATACAGTGTTTGGAAGGACAACTCTTTTCCTTTGAAAACACCAGATGCTTTGGTAAAACCTGTGAGAACTTGAAGGAGTGGTTGGCTACTATCGTGACTTGTCACCAAGGCAACCACAGGGACGCAGACCGTACTTTCCCATTAGTCAGCAGAAAAGTTTTCCAGGTTTGTGACGGAACGGAAGTAGGGCTGGTTTCCGGTTCCCTCACTGGCACTGCTGCTTCTGCTGCTGCTGGGCACTGAAGGAAAGATGGCGGCGGCCGAGACTGATCGCGATGCACCGTCCGCTCTGTGTAGCGAATTCCTCAATTTCTCCGCAAAGGACACCGCTGCGGTAGGCGACAGTTTCATAAAGACTCTGCAAATGCCCTATCCTGATGAATTATATAGATTTGTTGGCAGAAATCGATGCGAGGGCGAGGAATTTTCTGTTTTTCTCGCTCCTCATCTCGGGTTGTTTTGATGAGTGTTGTCCTGCTAACGCGCTAACAAGCTAGCCTGTGAAATTTTCACAACTCAAGCTCCAAAACACGCATTTAACACTCCGTTTACACATGTATTTCTGCAGTGTACCTACACGTTATAAATGCTTTAATTTCTCGCTTATGGTGTTTAACTTATGGTTTTGCTTACTAGGAAATTAAGCTTTTAAAGAGATCTGTCAAGAGTTGGATAAAAACAACACTGGCTTTGTTCAATATCTTAACGGTTTTGCGTTCTTCTAATAACATTGTTTCACGGACAGCTCTTTTGACACGCTGTTTAAACTGATTTAGACAAGCAAACCGAGCCTGACTATTTGTGTAGCCTAGATTTTCTGCATTCCTGTAAAAACATTAGAATGATCTGTATTTCTTTCGCAGAACAGCAGGTGTTGAAGAATGTTGTGGTTAACAAACTAAACATTCATTTATTTTAGATATTCTAGTTACATGTTTGTTTTTCATTTTTGCATATCTGCTTACCCACTATATTTCCATGCCACATCTATCGGTTAAACACAAGTAGGTTTGTTTTTACAATGTAGCACACACGGTGGCTATTTGAAACCACATTCAATACCTCAGTTTGTCTTGGTTTGTGTTGTCTGATAGACTGAACGACAACAGTGCACATTATCCTGGCTATATTAGACTCTATTAATCAGCATGCGCATGAAACATGGATCATTTTGTGTTATAGGTCTGTAGCGATAAAACTACAATCTGATTGGCAATCTCAAATGAACTCATGCATATGGTGAATTGTCTGAAAAGAGATGCTGGATTGTTTGGCTATATGTTCTCTAGCACTAAATCCAGGTTAGTAGGTCGATGTAGACAGTCACAGAGACTGCCAAGTTCCGCTTACTGTACATATGTAATCCCTGTGTTTCCTTTTAGCATGTGATTGTGGCACATACCTGCTGTTGGACATTAGCTAGGTTGCTATTAGTATTTTCTTTAGGAACAAATTATGTCAGAATTGCACACTATAGTTACAAAACCTAGTGAGCTTCCTACATGGATGGCTGTCTTCTAATTTAAGGCATGCATTCATTTTTGTACAATTTTGTGCTAATTAGTATACGCGGTTACATGAATATGCAAATGAGCCCAGCCTCCACTCACTCATACAGGCTCTACATGTGGATGTATCAAAATGGTAATGCGTTTTATGAATCGCTTTCTACAACGTCAGACACATAACTGAAATTAGCATGATTAGCCTTGACTGTTATTAAATAGCTAATATTGTGTTATGTTACACAAACCATGTTCCCGTTCATTATCTCAGAGTCAGACACCTCACTTGCCTTCTAAAAAAAACAGCAGAAAGGCAAAGAAAGGCAAATAGTTCATCATTACATCGCAATATATATCATATACATAATGCACCCGCTATATTGCTAAATGTAGGCTACCTAGGGATGGCTCGATACCATAATTTTGGTTTCGGTACGGTACCAGAACCTAATACCTCGGTATCGATACTAAATCGATACCACAGGTGACAAATAACCAGCCTCAAAATTTAAGTGAATTGAAACAATTTTATTAAAAAACACTGCTTGAAACTCTGCAGTACTGAATGTGCAAACAAAAAGTATCAAAATGTTAAAATAAATAAATAAATAAAAAACAGTCAGGGAACTTACAGTAGATTAAATTTTGATTTTGAAAAAAAAGAAAGAAAGAAACCTGAAATAATACAATTAAAATAGGTTAATATCTATAATAATTGATTAATATAGAATAATAATAGAATAATGAAATGACTAATTTTTAGCTGTCATGCATTAACAGAGAATTATCAACATTTATAGCATTTATTCATCTTGGTTTGATTACTGTTTGTGTTTGGGTTCATATTAGTTTAATGCATTGCATATAAAGTAATGTTAACATGCTAAACATGTATTAGTATATTTAAATAATAATTACTGATTGATCTAGATTAATAAATGCTATAATACGGTTAGGTCAGGTTACCTAATGAATGTTGACAAATGTAGCTTAAATGTAAAGTGTTACTCTAACATTCATATTAGTAATATCCATATTACTACTATTACTCTAGATTCCTTAGATTCCTCTAGGGGTCGCACTCGCCACAGCAGCAGTGATATGCCATTCATTTTACTATCACTAATACTAAAATTAATATCACTAATCTCTTTATTCATTCAAATTCAATTAATATATGATTGTTTGAAAGTGCAAAAATTATGAGACCTAAACTTCATTGGTTCTAGCGTGTCATGCAAGCACATTTGAGCTTTCGTGTTTACCGTGCCATATTTAATTGATAAGCTTTTATGTATGTGCGCTATGAATAAAAGTCTAAATTAAAACAGTTGAATGATGGACTCACCTGTCGATCTCTGAACTCTTTGAACAAGTCAGGATGATCAAGTGACAAGTGCTCAACGTTAGCCAGATTTGATGTGTTGCCTCCCGTCGCAAATTTAAAGCAGTGTTTGTAGAGTGGTGCATTGAGGTCTGTTGCTTCACCTTTCTCATTACTTTTGTAGGCAAAGTAATGCTATATTTCACTCCTACTGCTCTCTTTATTTATTAATTTCGGGCGTGTAGAATGAGCTTCATCTGTTTGATCCATCGTGTTCCTCCGTTGTCACCGTTTGCCGGTTGTGCGTGACCCGCGTCAGTTTGGGTAGCGCACTGCCGCCTAGCGGTGAACTTCGAAACAGCAGCGCATTAAATACCGAATTGAGCAAAATTATGATATTGTACCGTTTGAAATATAATATATACCGGTATTTTTGCAGTACCGGTATACCGCGCATCCCTAAGGCTACCTGATTTTACATATCAACAGAAAAATATAGCGGAGTAACCTGGCTTCTCATGAGACTTCAGTGGCTGATTTGAAAAGTTAGTATAAAAAATGAAAAATTTACACTCAAAGACTTAATACAGATTATTTGACATACTGTATCAGATTTTGTTTTGTTTTGTTGTTATTACTGTCAATGACAACTGATTCAATTGCACATTTAAATACGGTTGTCAATCTAGAAACTTTGCAATATGTAGTTATTTTATTATTATTATTTTTTAAATAAAAACTTATACACAGAAAGCGAGCAAATATCGCTGCCATTAAAATCTCGAGATGCACCAAAATTTTTGGGCCGAAACAGCAGCTTTCAGTTTGGGTCTGAAACTGAATTGGGGCTGAATCTGTGGCCGAAACAGATGTTTCATTAGCGCTTTCGTCTATTTTGTGCACACAACGTGGAACATGTCAGCTGTGTGGACACTTGCTCTGCATTGACAATATTAATTTCTTGATTTTAATCAGTAATGGTATGGGTTTTTAAATCTAAAATCTTTTAGTCTGTGCTGCTTTCTGTTGATCAAAACTTCACTAAACGTTTGATGCCTGCCATTCAATAATCGCAAAAAGCTTCGTTACTTTTAATATGAAGCAAAGTCTCATCTAAAAAATTCTGTTGGTTTCTTTTATTATGAAATTCAAACAATAAAGTAATTTTGGTGCTCTTTAATACGGTTTGACAGATCACTGTAATATCTCAGTTCAAGCGCACATGAACCACTCATCTCATCACTAGGGTTGCGTACCGTTCACCTTTTAACCGGTAATCCGGTGCCGGTACCTTTTCTTGTTGGTAATTTAGGCATTTTTACCTCAATAACTGTAAAGAAACTAAGTGTTATTGACATTATGCCAGAGCTGCCTTGTCTGGCATTGTCTGTGATGCTTGAATATTAATAAAACAACCATTTTAGTAAAAAAAAAAAAAAAAAATTCCATGAATGTTTTGTTTTCCACTAATTCTGTGTTGTGAATTTTCTAGTAATCAACATGTTTGCAAACTTCTAAATAAAATGAAAAATAATCAGATGAAATTAATTTGATTAAATGTTAATTTAATGTAATTTCCACCAACAATATCCATATTGTAATGTCTGCTGTATAATCTAGAAAAAAACAATAACATACATTTAATTTGGTCACACCACACATAGAGCTGCACGATTAATGGTTAAAAGATTGAGATCTCGTTTCGAACACCCACGCAATCTTTTAAACCTTTAAACCTGTTCTGTCTATTAAACCTTTGACGAAACACACCGCAACATTCAGATCTGTGTTCACGCTGCTGCTGGCCCAAAGAGAGCAGGTGTCATGTTAAAGTCTTTTCAACCTCACCGTATCATTATTTCTGCCTTACAAATATTCTATCACAGAAGAACTGGGATAAAAGTCTATATTTCAGATAAAAACACTGATGTCTACGGTAGTGATCTAATTAGAGCAAACCCCCGATTTAAAGTAACTTGGTGGTTCAAATAACGATTATATCGATTACACTTTATGCCACCATGTGGTGACAAGTGAAAACATTTATTTGTCAGAATCATTCAAAAACGCTGATTCATCCAGTTATGAAACGTGTTTGAATGAGTCATTGAATCATTCATTCAAACCGAGTGTTTTAAATATTTCAGATTAATTAAACATTTTAAGTTGACCTCAGCCATTCATATTTTGTCAGAACGTCTAGTAAATTACGTTATTTTGTTTACTTGTTGGAGAATCTTGATCTCAGTTTGAAAAAAAAAAAAAATGACGTGATTCTCAGGCCTCGTCCACACTACTGCGTTTTAGTTTAGAAACGGAGAATTAAAACTAATACGATCTCCGTCCACACCAGTGTTTTAGCTGCGTATTAGAATTGATCTCCGTCCACATTAAAACGACTGAAAATGCGGATCACGTGACCATTCACCAACACTGGGCATGCGCGTGCCGGTGTAAACACAACTTCATTGATAAAATTATCCCACCATGCGCTGGTTCTTCCCGGGTTAACCCAAAACCGACGCTCCATGTACGGTCGATACCGCCGCTGCACACGGGAATTGTCACAGATCGCTCAAATAATAGCTTGCCTCCGGCGCATGTAGCATAGCATTGTAAAATGCAGAATTTACTTGCACAACAGCTGCTAGCAAAGATATACGCCATGACTGATGACACCCCATCGTTTCTAAAGTCCTCCGTTTTGACCCGTCCAGACTAAAACGCCCTCCGGAGATTCAAAACGAAAAACGGGTCGGCAGCGTTTCTAAACTTCTCCGTTTTGGGTCTCCGTTTTTGCTGTTTTAGTGTGGACGGGAGGTGAAAACGTAGCAAAAGGTCTCCGTTTTTAAACGAAAACGCAGTAGTGTGGACGGGGCCTTAAAGGAGAACTCCGGTCAATTTTAACATTGAGCTCATTTTTTTGTACATTTAGAGTGCTGTCAATACAGAGAACAACGACAAAAATCGGTGTTGCCTACACCGTGTTATCCTCTTTTTAAAATTTGCACCCTGTTGACTTCAATGGGGCAAGTTTTAAACCTGCTTTTAGCCTCTTAACATCCTTGATGTGTCATTACAAGTGCACAGCCATGTGAGTGATTCCTTCAGAGTGAACGCGGGTGAATCTGACTGCAGTGAAAGATATTAATAAAAGTGAAGTTATTTCAGCCAGCGCTCATACCTGTATTTATTTCCTGTTTTCGGTCGAAGTCCACAGTAGTCGATTGTCGAGTTCTCCACTATTGCTTAGTTACCTATGATCACGCGCGTGAACTCGACAATCGACTACTATGGACTTCGACCGAAAACAGGAAATAAATACAGGTATGAGCGCTGGCCGAATTAACTTCATTTTTATTCATATCTTTCACATCTACTGCAGTCAGATTCACCCGCGTTCACTCTGAAGGAATCACTCACATTGGCTGTGCACTTGTAATGACACATCAAGGATGTTAAGAGGCTAAAAGCAGGTTTAAAACTTGCCCCATTGAAGTCAACAGGGTGCAAATTTTTAAAAGAGGATAACACGGTGTAGGCAACACCGATTTTTGTCGTTGTTCTCTGTATTGACAGCACTCCAAATGTACAAAAAAATGAGCTCAATGTTAAAATTGACCGGAGTTCTCTAATGTATCCAGAATCGTGCAGCTCTACCCTCACACTTCTAAAACAAACATTGTGTTCTGCCTAGTACTTGCTACATATAAACTTTGTTGAGAAATGTTTTAAATGACTGGTTGTCCTGTAAGGTCATGCAAATATAAACCAGTGGATGCAGCAATGCAGTCAAACACTGACTACTAGTGTTCCTTTTCAGACCTGACCTTTGTCCACTGATCTATTTACCTTGCCATTGTTTTGTTTTTTATCTCTGTGTGTCTGCTTTCACACTGTAGCACTAATTGACTAAATAAATGTATTCATAGATTTAAAATTATTAAAGTAAAAGGCTGCATTTCTAATATTCAGACAGTTGTGTTTTAGGGCTAGGAGAAAAAATCGATTCACCTAGCTATCGCATTTAAAAAAAATATTTTTACGATTTTAAAATCGATTTTTTTATTATTATTACAGAATCGATATAAATTCAAATTAAATTGCTTTATTTTCGTCCTTGCTCATAGACAAGGTTGACAGAAGTTAGCCACTTTAGTTCCAACAGAGGATGAAAAGGTTTTTTTTTTTTTTTTTTTTTTTTTTTGAAGGCCAGTCACATACAAATAATAAACATGACAATAAATATTGTACAAAAATAATAATAATAAAAAAATAAATAATTATACATGACAACAAATAGGAAAATAAAATATAGTGTAATTAAAATAATAATAATAATACAAATAAAATAAAATACGATAAAAAAAAATATATAGGTATGAGATCATCATATAAATAGCATAAAAGCTTCACATAAAGACCTAGTATGTTTTGCTTTACTATTTTTCAACCCAATTAGTAACTCAATATAATTTTTCAATTCTATCTGAAATAATTAAAAAGTTGGGTTTTTCCTTTAGCCCATTTTTAGTTTGTGTATATGGTATTTCCCCATAATTAAACAGAGATTAACAATAAATGCCACATTTGTTGGTAATCTTTGTCTATTAAAATAAAAAAAGACATCTTTTTCAGAAAAGTAAACTTTCATCCCTAAGCATTTACAAAGAAAACATTCCAAATCGACCCAAAACATTTAGCTATAAATGCAATTAAAAAATAAGTGGACAACATTTTCTTTCTCAGTCCCACAGAAATCACGTTTAACATCTACAGCAGTACGAAACCTAAGAGGAGGAGTTTTAACTGGTACACCAGATGAAGTCTTTTAAAATGTGCTTCTCTCACCTTATTTGTTATGCAATATTTTTTAGGCAGCAACCATGCATGATATTTCCAGTCAATGCACTCAACTTTAGAATGCCAGTGTGTTTTAGAAGATATTGGGCTGTGTTCAGTTAGTAACGTCCTAATAAAGTAATTATTCCATCATCTATCAGTAATAGTAACTCCTTTAATTGCAACATCAGATCTGAGACTCAGTGTCTGCCTTATTCACATTTCCTTTAAACAGACATTTTAAACCGGATGGTATAGCAATGCAGAGGATGAAATGTGTCGTTATCTATGAGTGTTAAAGTGACGTAACATCCCTTTCAAGTGGACGTGTGAAAGCGACGTGAGACTGAAAGCACTGAAAAGCACTCGTGATTCTCATATACTGAGTGAGAGATAAGACAGTAGAGCTGCACGATTCATCTTTAAAAGACTGAGATCTCGATTCAAACACCTACGCGATCATCTTCCATTTCGTCTGTCTATTAAACCTTTGACAAAATCATATCGCAACATTCAAATCTTTTTTGCCGGTAACCCAGAGAGAGTAGTCATGAAACAACAGCAGTCTTTTCAACCTCATTATTTCTGTGATACAATAGTTCAAATTATCAGAAGTAATGGGATAAAAGTTCAAATATGAAGAGTTCAGATGCAAAAGCCTCTAAGTGCCATCTGAAATTTTCTTCTAGAATGATCATTTTTATCAAGCTTGTATATTTAAGTTCAATTATTTCACTTAAATGGCAATGCAAATTACCTATTAATTGTCATCTAAGTGAAATTACTGAACTTAAATATACAAGATTTATAAAAATGATCATTCTAGAAGAAAATTTCAGATGGCACTCAGAGGCTTTTGCATCTCAACTCTTCATATAAACACTGATGTCTATGATATCGATCAAAATAGAGTAAATTAGCTTTTGATAGAAACTTGGCGCTTAAAATAACGCATTTATCGATTACGTTGTTTCACCACTAGGTGGCGACAACTGACTCTTAAAAAATGTATTTAATGAATCATTTATTCAAGAGAATGTAGTATTGTATGATGCTTCTGAAATAAAAGTCAGAAAGATGTGATGAATTGTTTTTGTAAATATGACTCATCTTACACATCATGTACAGTCTGTGCAAGTGTATGATTTAACCCATGGTGTAGTGTTAAAAAATCGCAATATATTGCAATATCAAATCGCAATACATATCATATTGGCGCCCAAGTATCGTGATAGTATCGAATCGGGAGATAGGTGTATCGTCCCAGGCCTATTGTGTGTGTGTGCGTCTAATATTTGACCCTTCTGTCCACAGAAATGGCTACAGGTGAGCAACCTGCCCAAAGAGGTGTACCAGCACTTGGCTTGCTACGTCCCCAAGATCTACTGCCTGGGCCCCAACCTGAACCCCCAGAACGAGGATCTGCTGGCCCAGCTGCTGCTCCAGGGCCCGCTCGAGTGGTACCTGTGCGGGGAAGAGCCGTCCGTGGGATTGGCCAAGCTGGAGCAGAACAACCAGCCCTCACAGCTCTGTGGCCATGTGTTTAAAGTGGGAGAGCCAACGTATTCCTGCAGGTACACCGTCAACACTTCATCATCATCTCTTTCCTGGGGTCTCACGGGTCCTGGAAATCCTTGAATCTGAAAAAGAAATGTCAAGGCCCTGGAAAGTGTGCAAGACGTTTTCTGGAAAAAATTCCATGTTATTCCCTCCGGTCCGCTAATGTGTTATTTCGCCAACACCTCGTGGCCTATGCATACTAGCTTGCTTGATTTCCGTTAGTTATGCACATTTACGCATTACGTTAAGTGTTTCCCGCGTGAGGTACTTTTGTGTTGTACGTTGCCATGACGTTCATGCACTCAAAACTGTAACAATGTATCTTACAAGGTAACACGATGTAACCTTGCTCTCACTTGAAATGTGGCTCCACATTAAGTCCTTGTATTTGATGGTATTGGACCTGGAAATGTCCTTGAATTTGAAGTTAACAAAGCTGTGGGAACCCTGTCTTTCTGATCCACCCAAAGAAGGGTGTTGATTCTCATCTAGTCTGCACCCACAATTATTCTCAATTCGTTTGATGTTTGATGATCATGACTCTGTGCGCTGCTCATCGTCTATTGCCTAGATTGTCTGTCATAATATATTTATTTATTTTCCCCATGTATGCTGCTGTAGCCGTCTGACCTGGGATAGTGCGGGTCACTGTGTTCCCACAGACGAGGAAGTCTTGGCTGAATTAGGTCAGCTTGCTGTTAGGTTAAGTCCTTTAGGCAAGATCACAGTAAGCCGGCTAAGAGGCCGGAGGTGACTGGAGTCTGCTCTGTGTCTTTGAGAAACAAATGAAAGGGCTCACACATATCCCAGATACTTTATCACGCTGGCTTTATGAGACTGGAATCTGATGTGATTGTTGTGTGAAATATAATGCATCCTAAGAATTTGTGCAGATCTTTTTACAATCCTGTCATGTAATGTGTTACTGGCTCTGATCCAAAACCCCAGGGATCTGCTTTGCTGTCTACATAGGCTACATCTTGTGCAGCCAAGGGAGCTTCAGAAAGCTTCATTCAACTAGGGCTGGGTGATTAAAACAATACCAATAACAATTACATAGCGTTTATATATTGTTGAAGATTTTTCAGCCTTTTCACGATATTCAATAAATCCTTTCTTGATGTTTGCTCTGAAATGGCGGAGTGATTTTGAAATGAAAAGGCTGATTATTTTATTATTATTTTTTCTCGTACACTAACCGTTTGTGTCTGAAAAAAAAAGTCACTTTTATTTCCATAGCGCTTTATACAATACAGACTGTTTCAAAGCAGCTTTACAGTGATAAACAGGAAAATAAGAGTTCTTCAATTCTGCTTTAAAGCATCTCTAAAGAGAAAAGTGTGTTTTTCTGCTGAGGTCAGTTCAATAACTATGTAAAGTTAATCAAATATGAAATGTTCATCTATAAAGCAGCTCTGCAGAAAACAGTGATGTCAGTTCTGGCTCAGTTCACTTTCTTATCCAATACTATCAGTACTAGTATATAGGGGTGTGACGGTTAGTATATAACCGTGAGACTGACGGTTATAGTCGACCGTCATAAGATCTCTATAACCGCCAAAACCGTGTTATTAAAATATTTTTTACAAACATTTATCATAGAGAATGTTTAAACACTAATTAAAAACAATTGTTAACAGTCTGTGTCATTAATGGTCTACGTCGTTTCCAACTGTATTTGATTCTTTGCCAAGTACCAACGCAAGTTTTGTTTTGTAAATCGTCAGACATAATTTTTACCACTTCATTAAGTTTTTCTTTAGAAAGCCTTTCTTTAAAGCGAATTTCGTTTTGGATAAATTGTATATTAATTTTAATAAATGTTTCATCAACCATTTGCATGTATTTAATAAATAAAAAGCAAATATAGTAGACAATATAATAACCGTGACATTGAGGCGACAGCGCGGCGCGTTCACTTGCATTGCATTGTTAAAAGCCTTTCTTTAAAGCGAATTTCGTTTTGTACAAATTGTATCTTAATTTTAATAAATGTTTCATCAACCAATTGCATGTATTTAATAAATAAAAAGCAAATGACAATATAATAACCGTGACATGGAGGCTCCGATGCGCCGCGTTCACTTGCATTGCATTGTGAACTAGAGCGCGTCTCGTCGTAAATGAATGAAACTCAGCGTAGGCCTATGCCTCATACATTAGCATTAAATATCTTTGCTGCATCCTAGAACAGACAAAGGCTTTCTTGCGGCTCACATCAGCAGAGCATTGCATCGTCCATAGACCGCAAAACAATCAGCGGATGGCGGGCAGGTGCGGCTTTGAAATTTGGTCAAAAAACGTTGGTGCGGATGATGAGTTTTGTGATGCGGTTGCGGACGAAATAATACCCCATCCGCGTATCTCTATCGATAACAACATTGAACACTACACAAATATAAATTGTATTTTTTTTAAATTTAGGCGATCAAATAGCTAATCAGTGTCTGCTCGTTTATTCAAACTAAGTTGTCCTATAACAGACGAACGCTGTTATAGGCGTCCCCCCCCCCCCCCCCACGGTTATGTTACGAACCGTCACATATGACTCACGTCATAACCGTCATCACCAATTCTGAAACCGGCACACCCCTACTAGTATATCCTACGCTGTCAAATCAATAATATTGCTAAATGTGTCCTCAACTAAGCAACAGTGGCAAGGAAACCAAATGCTACCATTTGTAACTATTTTTTACGTTTAACTTTTTAATGTAACAAAATAATTAAATAAATGAAATTTGTTTGTTTTTAATGCTATTAATAAGTAGATAAATAAAACAGTATTGTACCCTTCAAATATTGTTTAGTTAAATAAACCTTGAATTTACAAGTTCAAATGAAAAGTTAGAACTTCAAATTGAACTTTTTGTAATGACATGTTGGTTATATTAACTTGTAAATGACTCATTATGCAAACACACGAGGAGAGTCTCCGCATAAAAAAGACCCACGACTGGCAGATCAACGTTGTGCTGCTACATTTCTCTCTGACACTGTAAGAAATGAAATTAAGTTGAATGTTACAATGAACTGACACGATGATTGTCATCAGTTTAAATGGTGACAGGACAGGATGCATGTAATTAAGTGACGGAGCCGCCCGTTAAAGATGTGATTATGACAAAAGCTTGCCTACTCTTTTGCTATCCACTTAAAGTATGTACATTTTCTTCATAAAAACAGTACATGCTTTTAGGGCATAGTATAAGTAGGCAAATCGGGATGCAGCAAGAGAGCTATTCAGTTGCACTGCATTCTGGGAATGTTTTACGATGCATGTCAAGAGGAATCTTAATGATTTTGCTACCATTTATAACAACCTTCATCCGTGTCTCTGCTACCTGTTTGTTGTAGGCAGCTCACTGGGGTTTTAACAGCTGCTGTCCTTCTGTTGAAGTCATTTACATCTGATTTTGTTTCTCCTTATCAGGGAGTGTGCGGCCGATCCAACCTGTGTGCTGTGTATGCAGTGCTTCTTAGGCAGCGTTCACAAAGAGCATCGCTACAGGGTAAGAGGAAACGAGTCTTAAACATCTCACTCGGGTATGTCAGCATGTTGGTGTGACAGTCCTTGAGAAAGTGTCAAATACCAAGTGTGTGGACCCGTCTGCACTAGTGCCACGCGGACTCTGACTTCTCCCTGACAAGAAAGTCTTACAGTACAGTTCTTTGTAAAGGTTACAGGACTGATGGGGCTGTTGTGTCTGTGAAGAGAAAACAATCAATCTAACACAGTTAACTGTCCTATAATTTAAGGACAGTTTCAGTTTAAACTATGACTGATTTTTGTAACCATTTTGTTTGAAATGAGACATCTTCATACAAAAATCACCTTGACACCAGCTGACCAAAAGCCATTGCAAAAATTGCTCTCAGAAAAAAGACACGTGAATCATGATTTGAAGTGGGATGTTTTAAGAATTATACTAAAAGGCCTTTTACTTTCTATAAATTATCAATCAGACGACAGAAGGCATGTAGTAGATTGTGCGCAACAATACATTTTTGATCATGTTGATAATTTAGAGGCCATAGAAATGTGCATAGCAAATACAATACAGTAGGCTTTCTAGGGTGTGAAAAAAAAAGTATGTTTGTTTTAAGGAACACTAGAGCAGACAGACAGTTGCAGGTTGACTCATGACAATGAGGTAGACAGATATAGGAGACTTGAGATCATGTGCTGCTGTCTTTGTGCTCGCTGTAGATGACCACCTCAGGAGGAGGAGGCTTTTGTGACTGTGGCGACACAGAGGCCTGGAAGAAGGGCCCTTACTGTCAGAAACACGAGCCCAATATCAGTGACTGTTCCCAGAAGGTAAGATCCCTCTTCCTCCGAGGACCCGTTGTAGAACAGGCCGTTCCCGGATGACACACACGTTTTTAATACTAGAAAATCCACCAAAATGTTCTTTCTGTCAAAACTCCTTATCATTGAAACATGTTTTATTAAATTGTGCTAATTTTAACCCTGTGAAACTTTTTTTTTTTTAAATTCATTTAACTCTTTTGAAGAAATTTTACAAAGTTAAACCAAATATAGTTTTAAGAGTTTTTAGCAAAAATAAATTGTAAACAACTGATTTAGTTTTACCATTAATTTTACTCGCCATGATAATAGCCACAGAAGCTGGCATGCCGTTAAAAACAATCAAACAAACAAACCTCTTCCTCCGTGACATAGTCTTAGCAGGAGGGGAATAATGAGGCATTTAATGATCCCAATTACGCTCAAGGACCATTAATGGAACCACATCAAAGTCATCAGGGATGTGATTTTTCCGCATTTATATGGATTTCCGTGCTGTTCGACCTGGGACCCGCATGAACTGTGTTAATCTGACTGCATTGCCTCAAACAGTTACTAAACAAACGGCAAATTCTGTATTTTCTAATACCTTTATTTCATGCATTGGTTGCTTCTGTATGCGGTATGCCCATCAAAACTCTGTACAGTACTGTAAGTTTGGGGCGATTATAACTTGCATTTTAAAAACAACATGCACCAACCATTTTATATGATTTGAAATGAGAAATGTTGTCAATAAAAGAGACAAAAGGTCTATGATTTAGACTAAATGCTCTATGATTTAATGTTGGAAAGCACAAAAATTAAGACAGCCATAAACAATAATATTGTAGTTGTACTGTTTTTCTGTAAAATAACAGTATTACAATTATATATGTTTTTTTAATGTCTCTAATATATGTCTTTAATTAATTTTAATCTCAGTTTTAGTCAGTTTAGGATAACTTAAACTCATTTCAGCTTTTATTTTAATAAAAGCTTTAATGATTTTTAATAGTTGTAGTTGACAATAACAACCCATCTTGTTTGGCAGGATCCGTTGGCTAATCTGTCTGCGGAGATGATCGCTCGCACGTATAATGTTTTCGCCATCATTCTCAAATACGCTGTGGACATGCTCACCTGGGACAAAGAAGACGAGCTACCTGAAGGCCTCGAGCCACCGTAAGATATATAATCACTCATAGCTTGAAGTCATGTGATGACATGTCCCTTAAATGTTTTTTCCCCAATCAGAAGACACAATTTTTAGCTTTTGGGTAGGAGAGAAACCCATTCTAGACGCTCATGATCGTCCATCATGCATGTGATGTTTTTGAAAGCTGCGTTTTAGTATATTAGGAGATGTGTAACTTGCTTATTTTCTTCTGAAGGGCCCGTGGAGACACGTACTACTGCATGCTGTTCAATGATGAGGTCCACACGTACGAGCAGGTCATCTACACACTACAGAAAGCTGTGAACTGCACCCAGAAGGAGGCCGTCAGTTTCGCCACCACCGTGGACAGAGATGTAAGTGCCAGCTTAACCTGCTGTTAGTTCACCTGCCAGAGCCACGATTCAGGCTGAAGGCTCTAGCTTCTGTTCACTGATTACTTCTGTTCACCGTATTCAGGGCAGGAAGTCTGTTCGCTTCGGGGACTTTCAGTTTTGTGAGCTGGCCAAATCTGTTATCGTGGTAAGTTTTCTGCAATCACAAATCCATCCGTTTGGGTTTTTTACTATTTTTATTTCTTGTTAGCTAAGGCATTCATTTAAGTCTTATGAAGAAATCCAGTTCAGCACCTGGCTATGACACATGGTTCACAAACAAGATTGTTAGTTGTTTGCTTAGACAAACATCACTATTATCATTGATGCATCAAAATTTCGCCAAAAAGTGTCAGCTTGCATATCTGACAGTTTTATCCCAAAACCCATACAATAAATAGCATTTGATGCTCGCTTCAGTTCAAGCGGCACATGAACCAATCATCTCTTCCTCTTTACTACTAGTTATATCACATGAATGAACATCAGAAGGTATGTGGAAAGAAACAGTACACCTTAACATGTCTCATTTAATCACTCTGAATCAGTTTCAACTGTGAGGATACATCAGTAAAACATCTTGTAATGTTTCATTTACCTTAGGAAAGCCATTCAGTGTTCACAGCTTGATAGCCAATTACAAAAAAAAACTCTTTAAGAGAGGAGCATTTTGATATATATTTGCACTATAATACATATTCATCATAATTTTACTTATCCGGTTAGTGATGTCTTCATTATTTAATATAGCTCTTGTTTGAATAAATATTTTATAAAAACATTTTATTATATCCACTGTTTAATTGTAATCATTTATCAAATTTAATCATAATAAAAGGTTGATATAATATTGTCTTGTGCCATTTAAATTACAACTTTTTTCTTATTTGAGTGTTCATTATTAAATACATTTGATGAATTAGTTGATGTGTAACTTTTTTTCTAGAACTATTTTCTGTTTTCAGCTAAATCAAATGAAAACTTTAACTTTGGTTTCACTTTTTCTGTAAATAATATACTTTTACTAAGCAGTCATATTTTCTTTGGCAACTATTCACAACACTGTAGCATCATTAATTGTTCTTGTAAATGTAGTTTGTTTGTGAACACATGTTTTGCAGAGGAACACGAGCCGTCAGACGAAACCTCTGCGGGTTCAGGTCATGCACTCCTCTATAGTGGCTCATCAGTGTTTTGCGCTCAAAGCTCTCAACTGGCTCGGCCAGATCATCAGATCCTCAGGTCTGTCTCTGCATCTTTCTGTCTCATTTCCTCTCTGTTGTCGTTTGCCTTTCCTTTTAATCAAGTCATATTATAAAATTTCTGCTCTGTCTTGTGCAAAACCAAACTTTCTAATCTTCTCCAGCTGTTTCACAGCTGTTTATTTTGGTATTTTGCTATGATTCCAGTAATCTTTCATCAGTTTCGCGTGTTTAATAGAGCAGTGTGTTCTGAGTCAGCGTTTGCATCTGCTGTAGTGAATCAGTGCCTGAGTGTGTTACTGTCGCCCAGCAGATGCTCTGAGGAGGATCCTGTGTCAGGTGGGACTGCAGCGCGGGCCGGAGGGGAGAGAACTCTTCTCTAGTGGACACGCTCATTGCTCTGTGACTCCAAGATGTGGAAAGGTGAGGTGAATGCGTGTGCTGACATCAGCTCTCTTGAGATAATGCAGCACTGCAGAAACACACGGCACAGAGAATGACATGACGACATTTCCCTCTGACAGGTCACCTCAAAATAAACAAATTAACAAGTTGTTAGGGCTGGTCCGAATACCATTTTTGAGCTTCGAAGCTTCAGTAGTAATGAACATCGAATATTCGAAGCTTCGGAGAGAGGGGGCTGAACATATTCTTCTCTCTAATGCTGCGTTCACACCAAACGCGAAAATGCGTCTGGCGCGAGTGATTTCAATGTTAAGTCAATGGTAAGACGCGTTTACGCGCGTCTGGAGGTCTTGCGGCTGCGAATGAGGCGTTTAGCGCGGCGCGGTAGACGCGAATTCGCCTCATTCGCGCGTCTAGTTCGCGCGAATGACGCGGAATTGAGCGTCTGGCGCGTTTCGCTCAGGCGCGAATTGTGCTTTTTGTGCATCACGCGTTTGACGCGAATTCGCGTCTGCCGCCCGAGTTGAAAAATCTGAACTTCTGCGTCAATTCGCGCCGCGTTAACCAATCAGGAGCCTGCCTGATTGCTACTGTCACGTGGTGAACTGACAGTTTATAATGTTATTTTATGTTTGGCCTCAATAAATTTTGTAATATGACTAAAATGCACAACAAAGCAAATAATCTTTCACATAAAAACTCGATTTCAATATATGAGAGATACTCATTTTGTATTGAATGCTATTTATTCCATATTATAGATTATATGAAACTTTATTAATCTAATGTAAAGACAATAAACACAATATAAAAACTTTTCAAAAAATCACAGGACAGGTTTCACTTTTGGAGGCTGGCTCCATTTATTATCAAAACAAAAATAAATGACAGATTAG